>NC_056744.1:1232338775-1232343775 GCF_019279795.1 Protopterus annectens
TTTTTCCTACAGACTTGGAAACTCATTCACAGCAGAGTTCTTGCATCTGGCCCCTTCTCAAATTGCCTTTAGATAAATGATGTACCCCAACAAATTAGCAATCAATTAAACTTATGGGATCAGATCTCCCTTAAGGTTACTCAGCTTTAGTGCTTTTTTGTCTTGTGAAAATCATGAGGATAAAAGAAAACACAGGAGGTGCATAAGGAAGAATAAATCTGCAAAAAATATGTTGTTGGGAAGGCAACAGAAAGCGCTGGTTCTGACAGATGCAGGAGATCAGATTTATCCACTCAGAGGGGCCATTATTTAAACAGTCATTAATGGTGCTTTAAGGCTTTTCCTGTTTATCCCTACTCCCCAAGGCATCCAGTGGAACAATGAGGAGTGGATATGCAATAGGATGACCACAGTGTCAATCCCCTAACTTCTGCAGGAGATGTTCCCTACAAGCAGCCTTACATAAATCACTCAGGAAGAAAATTGGCTTTGCCCGGATGCATATATGCATGTGACCTCTAGTAACATTATAATGGTGTGCTCTTAATCTGCTACTAGGAAGAGAATTACAGAAAATTGGCAGAAGCCTGCTCCCTAACACCTCGATCTCTTTTCCATGGAAAACAAATCTGATTAATTAGGCTCATCAATCAGTAAAAGAATAGGCCAGTGATTTCTATCTCTGCCTCACTGCATGGTAAGCCAGGAGTGAGCAAATGAGCTTAATGGATGCAGGTTGTGATCCATTAAGCCATTGTACAGAATGAAAAAAAAATACAAATTGTCAAAAGTTTGTAATTGAGCTTAATGTGTTTTCTGTTTATTAGACCAGCAGCAGAAAAGCAATTCATACCGTAAAGGCATCTATGCTCCATAATGGCTTCAGGTATGAACACAGGGTAACTTGAAGTTCTGAACTTTACTGAACTCTTCAAGGTAAAGTTTCAGTAAATAAAATTGTTGAGCGTGACCAAAAATGAAAACCATGAGTCTGATTTGTCTAGTGTAGATGATGTTGGCTGAGGCATAGTCTTTTCTAAAACAATATGAGATTTGAATAGTAACAACTACTGTGACTTTTATGATCTGTAACAGAGAAACAAGTGGAAATGAAATGAAAAATGAAAGGACCTGAAGGGAATATTCCTATAAACTCCCAACTAGAAGAAAAGTCCTAGAAAAATAATTAAGACAGTTGACTGACTATATCCATTAACATCAGCTTTTCTCCAAAATAAGTGTGAGTTCTTTGGTGGCAATAGTGTTCATGGTAGTACCCCAATTGATGAAACCCTGAGCAACATGGACAAAGGAAATCTTACAGGGAAAGTCTTCTTAGATTTAACAAAAGTATTTAACCAAATTGACTATTCATTGCTACAAGACAAAGTAATAAGAATTGGCATTAGTGAAAATTCCATATCCTGGTTTAAAGACTTCTTTTCCAACAGATCCTTTAAAGTGAAATTAGGAACCTCCTTCTCTACTGTGCTACCTCTCATTAAACGTAACCCTCAGAGATCCATCTATACACCTTCACGTTTATCCAAAATTCATTAATAAAATCCCTTATGACCCACCACACATTCCAACCATATTATATGCAGATGATCAGATCATTCCTAGACGCAACCAACCAGTCATTCCCTAGGATGCAAACCCAGCTTCAAAATGATTAATAGCTTTCAAGGTCTAAGCTCAAACCTCTCTAAAACAAAAATTTATGCTAATCAGCATACATCAAGTGTTAGCTACAGCTTGTAAGACAATAAATATTACAGTTATAAAAAATCCCACATAGAAATAGCCAACTTATTTAAATACTTGGGAACCTGGCTTGAGCTGATTGCATATTTAGAGAACTGCACTGAAAGAAAACATGTAACTTGCAATTTTTATGGGGGCACAAGATTCTACACTTATCTGACAGCCCTAGCAACAGATGCCTTGGGGAAAGGAATTCTACATGCCTAGCTTCATTACAGCCTGCCCATCATTGCCATAACATTAATGAAAAATATAACCACTCTACAAACCATCTTCAGTAAAATATGACATTTAACACAAGCTCATCTCACCAAGAGCACTACTGAACAATTACCTCTAAAGCCTGACAGCAACCTATCAAACAGAGATCTGACCTCCTGCTGGCCTCCCTACTCTACAAAACCTTTACTTTTGACTCATTTTCAACTTTAAAACATGGACTTTTTTTTAAAGTCTTGTCATACAGCCTAAGATATCTGCCACAACCCAGCTCAATCCACCGCAACCTGGCCACACATGCAACTGAACATCATTATACCAATCAAACTTCTTCCACAATAGACTCTAAACACTAGGGATAACTACCAACCAAACATAGTTTACAAATGAGTCTTTTTTATTTTTCCTTATTAATTTTTCAGAGCAAAAACCAAAAAAAAAATCACTGACAATTGTACATAGTAAAAAAAAAAAAAAAAAAATATATATATATATATATATATATATATATATATATATATATATATATTTGTTCAAATGTTTGAAACCTCTCCAAAAGACATATAATCAAGGATAAACAATCCCACTAAATGAAATTCCAAACCAACCACTCCAAAAACCCCAAACAATTCTGGAACTCCATTAACTCACTCCTTCACAAGGTTTTAAAAAAAGTCTGTGTTTTAAAGTTGAAAATGAGGCAAAAGTAAAACAATCCCTGCCCTGATACTACTAAGACTGATCCAGCAATTGCCACTCTTTTCAACTCCTTCTTTAGTAACTCTATAGCTGAACTAAGTCCTTCCCAAATACCCAACCCACACAAGTCAGTCACTCTACCCCAACCTCTCAACCCGACCCCCCCACCTTTGAACTTAAATCTATTTCAACCTCCACATAAAGAAACTCCTCAGCAAGCTAAAACCATGCTCCAATGCACCAGATAACATTCCCTCTAAATTCTTAAAAATTGCTACAGATAGCATCACCCTCCCCATTAGCATCTTAATCAACAGATCCATACAAGAATCTTATGTCCCCAAGCTTTGGCATGCTGCCTTTATGCATCCTCTCCACAAAGGCGGTAAAAATAATAATACCTCAAACTTTTGCCCTATAGCCATCCTCTCCCCAATATCAAAAATATTGGAAAAATGCGTTCACACCCAACTAATGCCCTTCCTAACCACAAACCATCTAATCTCTCAAACCCAACATGGCCTCCGCCCTGACCATAGCACTATTACTGCTCTTCTCCCAGTCTTAGATATAGTCAACCATGCCCTCAACTCCGGAAAAATCATTTCTACAGTTTTATTAGACCTTTCCAAGGCTTTCAGCACTATCTACCATATGCATCTTCTCAGCCACCTTGCTAATCTAAACCTTTCTCACAATTCCCTATCCTGGTTTTCAAGTTGCCTATCTGATAGATCTCAAGCTGTAAAATGGAAGAAAGGCATCTCAGACTTCCTTCCCACTCCTACTGGAGTTCCCCAAGTATCTATTCTTGGTCCAATGCTGTTTAACATCTTTGTCAATACTTTCAACTAGGCCATCCCAAATACTAAAATAGTATATTATGCTGACGACTCCACTTTAATCTGCTGTGCCAGCAACCTTCCAGAACTTCAGTCTTACACACAGACCAGCTTCTCTAACACTGAAGACTGGATGTTGCAAAACCATCTATCTCTAAAAGTTAACAAATCCAAAATACTACTCTTCACTCCCTCAAAAATGCTCCCCACTTGATAAAAATTCTTTCCAAATTAGAAGTCACAACAATTGTAACATAGAAATCGTTCCCTATGCCAGACTACTTGGGGTCACCATAGATGAACACCTAAAATATGACACACATATTCAACTAAACATCAAGAAAATACATCAAAGGGGGCGTGGCCAAGGATGAACACAGGATAGCAGCAGATTTCTTCAGCTCCACCAATTTCATTACATTGACAGGAATTAATTACTTAAAAAATTAATTTTTGAAGTAATTTTCTTTCTAAATATGTTTGTTTTATATAGTTCTTGAACTATATCTAAAAAAGAAAGGAAATCTTAATAATATTCCTGTCAGAAATTACTTTGGAAATTTTCCTGTCAGTTTATCAGTCTGAAATGAGTTCCAGTAAGACAAATTCTCAAGACTCCAGCATCAAGAAAGAACTTCAGTCTCTGATAATTATAGTCCAGCAACTTACTGCTAAGATGGATAAAATGGATACTAAAATAGACACTTTCATAGAAAAAAAACTACAAAACAAATAGACTTGTTACATATGGACATGCAACAACAGAAGATCCAGATGACAGGCATAGAAGAAACTGTGAATGACATGGAAAATAGAATACAAGAAGAGGAAATCAACATTGAGTTTCTGCTGAAACAAAATACACATTTACAAACAAAGCTGGATGACCTGGAAAATAGATCTAGGCACAATAACATTAGGATTTTTGGACTGCCAGAAAATATTGAAGGTAACAATATTACTTCTTTTTTAACAACATGGCTCCCTAAAACTTTAGATTTACCAGAAGCATTCTCTTTTGGTATCGAAAGAGCACATAGATCTATAGCTAATACTAACTCTAACAAAAACTATCCTAGATCAGTTATAGTTAGATTTCTATCATCTTTTGATAAAGAGATGGTTCTTAAATCTGCTTGGGCTAAAGCTCCTGTTAAGATTAATGAAACAACTGTGCGTTTTGACAATGACTATTCTTCCATGGTATTAGCTAAAAGAAAAGTTTTTCTGCCACTAATAAGGGAGCTTAAAAAAGCACAGTTTAAAATATACCTTCTGCTTCCTGCCAAGCTTAAAATCTTCCTTCCTGATGGTCCTAAAATTTTCGATGACTTAGACTCTGCTTTACTGTTTATAAAAAAAATAAGATTTTGGAAAAATAGAAGAAATGGAATGGGCTAGTCCTTCGTTAAAGAGACTGGCAACTGAAACTTCGTGGAAGACTTCAGAGAAGAAGAAGAGACTAAAAAACAA
>NC_056744.1:1232348775-1232573775 GCF_019279795.1 Protopterus annectens
GCCTTGGGCTAATTTGATCAGAAACAGTACTGACATAGAGGGTTTTGAAATAGATGAAAATACAACATCCAAAATTCAACTTTTGCAGATGATGTTCTAATTACATCAGCAGGATCTAATTCTTCTATACAGTCTCTATTTGATAACATGATGAATTTTAAAAGTATTTCTGGTTTAATATTCAATGAAGAAAAAACTAAAATACTACCTATATATACACGAAAAATATTCTCATTAGTGATTTTACTAAATATGTACCCAATTCAGGTCAGATAACTTATTTAGGTATAATACTATCTAAAGATATTAAATCTATTATATATAATAATTATAATACCTGTTTTCTTAATATACAAAATCTTTTTAATACCTGGAATAATATGTTTTTTACTATGGAGGAGAGACTTACAATTATTAAAATGATAATATTCCCCAAGATTTTATACTTAATACAATCAATAATACTTCCACCTACAAAAATAATTATCAAGAAACTGAACACACTAATGTTAAATTTCTTATGGGCACCTAATAGACCTAGGATTGCATTAAAGAAACATACTAATAGCTGGTCTCAAGGGGTATTTCTTTTCCAGACTTTAATTTATATACTATCTCTTCTATTGTAAAAGTTATTACTTTATTAATAGATCAGTCATATGTCACAAAATGGAAAGATTATTGGGAGCTAATTAGTATACACTCCATGAAAATCTCCTTAACACATAAAAATATGATTGTAAATAACTCCATGTTATGGTTACTAAAGGAATTTTGTACTTCACCTATTACACCTAAACATATGGTTTGTTACCCATTAAATATTATTATTAGTTATCGTAACTTTATATTCATGCACCCTAAGTATAGGGAATGGAATTTTATTGTATTTCCTATAATGTATACTCAGGGTATGCTTTTGTCATCTACTTCTGAAGGAACTCATTTAGCTATAGATAATGATCTAAAGTACTGGTATCAGTTGATATCTGATAATAAAGTTAAAAATCTAGATTTCTTAAAACAAGAATTTGATCTAAGAGAAACTTGCTGGTTAGAGGTTCAGACCTTTAGACAACATCTCATTAATAAAATAGATTTAATGTCTATAACTGTTAAAGAATCTATTCCAACACTGATTGATTACTTGATATTAAATTTACAACATAAAGTTTCTGATAAAGGTAAACTTTCATACATACATAAAGTTATCAGACAAGAAACTTTTACAGTGTAGATTCATACTGGAATTATTTCACTTCTATTAATGGGGACCCACCAAATCAACAAGATAAACAATATATATTGGAATCTGCTTATAGAACTACATCTTCCATTGTCTGGAGACTTTATACATGGAAATTTTTACATAGATCTTTTTATACACCTTTGATGATGAATAAAATAAATAATAAAGATAATCTATGTAAGAGATGTAATGTAGAAATTAATGCTGACTGGGCTCATATGTTTTATGACTGTATAAAATTGAAAGAATACTGGAAGTCAATTAATGAATTTTTGCAGGCTCTTTTTACAGATAATTTCATTATTTCTAAATATCTTATATTATTCAACACACCTGTACCTCAAAGTGTTAAAAAAGTTAAGCTTCCCTTGTTATGGTCTATTCTAGCAGTGGCTAGGAAAATAATAACTAGAAATTGGATTTCAGATACACCTCCTTCGTTAAAAATGTTATGAATATAGTGTGCCATATGGAAATAAACACAATTAGGACTAGAACAAATAGAAAAACATCTTATTTTATTGTATGGGATAATTTACAAAATTTGTTAAAAAATTTTAATTTCAATAGCATGGTATTTTAGTTTAATTAATTGATCTGATTGTAGTGGATGTCTTTGTAAATACTTTAGTTGTTTTGTTGAATATTATAATAATACCTATTTTTAATTACTTGTATAAAATTGTTATGATATTTCTCTTATATGTTAAAACAATAAACCTGTTTTGAAAAAAAAGAAAATACATCAAAAACCCGGCCTACTATACAGAAACATCCACTATCTCACTCCTTCTACTAGACAAACCCTTGCCACTACCTACCTTCTCCCCTCTCTATTGTATGGTGCACCTATACTAACTAACCTATCTGCCTCCATCTCTTCAAAAATGGAAAGTTGTTGCAATAAAATCTCCAAATTTGCCATAAAAGCCAAATACTCCTCCACCATTGCTCTTCCCTCCACTTACTTAACTGGCTAGAACTTCCCAACCATCTCGACTGCCTCCAACTTACTACTGTCCATAGGCTATTATTTAACCCTACTATATGCCCTGCTCTTTCCAACATCCTACAACCATACACTCCTAACAGACCACTTAGATCTTCCCATCTAAACCTTATCACTGTCTACAAACCAATCAGGCCAGCTGGACGGCACCTCCTGTCCTTCTCCCTAGCCAAAAAATGGAACTCTCTCCCTTCTTCCCTATGAACTATTGAAAACATTGACAACTTCAAATCACATCTTCATTCCTACTTTTTCTCTAACTGGATTTGCAATTGCACCTTACCCACCTAGCCTTCTTCTCCCCACATTCTAAATCATATTTGTCCTACTTCCCCTTTGCCTACTACTTAACTCCTCTAGAAATGACTCGCTCTTCAGTGTTATCTTGTGTACATTTTGTATATATTGCATCTAGTTTGCTCTCCCTGTTCTCCTCTCCCTATCATTTGTACCTGTTCTGTCATAACTACCCAACAGGACACATTTTATATACAAACATTGGAATTTTTTCCTCTCAACGTCTGACTTATATGTGAAGTTACCAATGTACCAGTTCATGTCTCTGATTTTATAATGTATCTGCACCCTCAATATTAACTGTAACTTGCTTATCTTATGTATCTGCATCTTGAAGGGTGCTTTAATCTGAATATTTAATGTTTACTATGTAATGTCGTGCTTTACCAATGTACCAGTTCATGTCTGAATCTTGAATGGTAACTTTAATCTGAAAATTTAATGTCTACTATGTAATGTGGAGCTTTACCAATTTACCAGTTCTTGTCTCTGATTTTATAATGTATTTACACCCTCTATAATAACTGTATTTTGCTTATCTTATGTATCTGCATCCTGAATTGTAACTTTAATCTGAAAATCTAATGTTTACTATGTAATGTTGGAGCTTTTCTCCCCGGGCCTCCTCTGAAACAGTGGACCCCCCCCCCGGTCATCAAACTGAAATAAATAAATGAATAAATAAATAAATGTGGCCGACACCATATGAACGGACATTTGAAAGGCTGACAAATGATAGCGGAGATCCCGCCACAGGGCGAGACTGGGAGATTCCTCTTTCCTGCACTGTATTGTGATCTTGGAGTGAGAATATTTAAGTAGCAAGGGGTGTGGGGAATGCAGGGGGGGCTTGCCCTCCTGCATAGCACAGTTTTACTGTGTTTACAGGTAGGTAAATGATGCTATTTCAGGATGTCAGTCTTTCAGAATGTTGATCATATGCTGTCGGCCATATGAAAGTCAGCATTCTGAACGGTCGACATTCTGAAGTAGACCTATATATATATATATATATATATATATATATATATATATATATATATATAAGATAACATTCCTTATTTGAAACAATATGCATAAATCTTAAGGCTATCCATCACACTAATTTGGAAAACATGAGAAATCAAATAATATTGAAAATATACAAGGCACACTCCCCTAATATTTACCTCATCCATTTGTCAAGAAACTAAGAAATAACCAAAACCACCAGATAGACCTCCTGCTAACCACCATGATCCAAGATAATAAAAATCCCTAACTTTACTCCAGGTAATACTAATCTTTTTTTCAGTTCTCCAGTCTTTATTCACATAATATTCTATTATGCACACATATTCCTGGCTATAGCTTGCCATTTCCAGTCCATTTTTCCCACCATGCTGTGGCAATTTGACTTTTTTAGCCATCTACCCCACAGGAGGATCATGGATATTTCAGTGTTTTTTTACTCGTTATCCCCCAGTCCTAACAGACAAAATTACCAGGTTCTAGAGACATATATAAAACATCTTTTTATCAGTCTTATGTAATGTCCTCCCAATATCTCTTAATAGCACTACAACGTCTATTGCATTTTCTATCGCTCAGCCTGTAAGTTCTTTATATTTGCACCAGAGTTGTATATTATCTATGCAAAAGTTAATAACAAAAACACCAACTGACAATTGTGTAAAAAAGACCAAGTATCTCAACACCACACAAGTTGAGCAAAAACACTGTCACCAGAACCACAATAAAAAACACTGTTTATTTAAAAAAATAATAAATAATTTATTATGGTTTGTTGTTATTTTAACAATTTTGTCCAAATGGTATCCACTAACAAACCTCATCAGAACTAACAATAATACTAAAAATCTGTTCAAATAACTTTCCCTCCTTTACATGATTAAAATCTACGAATCCTCATTTGCTTTTTATTTAAACGTGCAATGATTATGTGCATAATAAACCACAACAATAAGTTTACAAATCAAATGCAGATCATTTAGAATGTTCAAAGCATTATCTTAAAAAATCAATTAAATGTATATATTATGAACTATAAAAGGTATACAGATTACAATTTATTTATTAAAAAATGTATTCATAGACAACTCATGCACCACCTAATCCAGAATCACCTTATGGCAGACACTCAGCATGCCTTTCGTCCTCATCACAGCACTACTTCAGCCCTCCTGGCCTTTACCAACACCATAAACCATAATCGCAACAATAATTATATATCCTCAGCCCTCTTCTTGGATCTTTCCAAGGCATTTGATATGGTTGATCACCAACTTTTAATCCACACCCTGCAAACATTCTGTCTAGATACTAGAGCCCTTCAGTGATTTCAATCCTACCTGAATGGTCGACAGCAGGCTGTCCTCTGGCAGAACAAACTCTCTAACCTTCTACCTAACATCCTTGGAGTACCACAAGGCTCTATACTAGGGCCATTGCTGTTCTCCATCTTCATTAACGACCTTTATACTGTCATCCCAAAAGTCATCTGTATCCAATATGCTGATGACTCTACTCTGATTTGCTCAGCTACATCTCCAGTAGAATTATGGTCAGCTACCCAGACCACCTTTAATATGATAGAAAACTGGCTTTCTGAATATCATCTTTTCCTAAATCCTCAAAAAAACTAAAATGCTGTTATTTTCACCAACACGTAGGTCTACCGCTTTCACCTTCACCATAAAATCAAATGATGGCACAATAATCTCCCCTGACCCCTCTACAAAACTATTAGGTGTCATCATAGACAATAATCTAAAATCTGACCTACATGTTAACCAAACTATCAAAACCATCAATAAAAAACTAGGGTCACTTTACAGAATAAAAGCCTTCCTAACTCCTCCAGCTAAAATTGCCATAGCTCACTCTCACCTTCTTTCAACCCTTCTGTATGCATCCCCTCTACTCTTGAATTTAAACAAGACTGTCCTTAACAAACTCTCAATTTGCTACAACCACATTGCCAGGTTTGCCACTGGGCTGCGTTTTAGGACACATCATTGCATCAATCTAAATCAGCTTGGGGGGCTTGAACTACCCAGCCTAATCCAGTATAACCAACTGATTATGGCCTATATAATCCTCTATAATCCGGACAATACTCCTGCACTTAAAAATATTATCACCCCATATAACAATCCTGGACCACTTCGATCCTCTAACAAACTACTAATTCAGACTAGCAAAATTAATAACACAGCCGGTGATTCTCTCTTTGCAAACTCTGTAAGTAGATCCTGGAACTCTGTTCCAGCTGATATTACCTTACTTTCCACCTTAGGTCAATTTAAAACTAGACTCAAACAACATTTGTCACTTTACTGGCTATGTCAATGTATCAAGCCTATCTAACTCTCTCTAGAATATGTAAAAATCTTCTAACCAGTTTACTGTGTAATTTAATTTAATCCTGACTTGCACTCAGGATTAACTGTAACCTGTGGAACTTGTTTGACTTGCATACTTCTGTAATCTCTGTAAATAGTCTGTTTGTAATATGTAATGCTGGTATTATGTAATGCTGTATCTGCTTACCCTTGGAGCTTTTTTCCCCGGGCCTCCGCTGAAAAAGGACATGCATCCAGTCGGACTATCCCAGTCAACAAATGTAAAATAAAAATAAAATAAATATATGAAGTTTTAAACATTGGCAATTTCTGGTGCTATCATTTAGACCTGGAAATGCAGTGGCATTTAATCTAAATTGCCACACAAGCTCCTAATACTAAATTTGCTGTTAAATGCATCTTCATTAGGACTCACGGGTATTATCAATGTGTTCATAAATCCTTCTCTGAAACATCCACTCGGTTGTGCCAACATAAAAAGCTTTACATGCAAATTAAAGTGCAAGATAAACCAAATCATTGGCAGGACAGTTACCTTCACAAGGGTAAATAAGCAGCCTAATCTCACTAACAATATTCATCTATTCACTCTGAAGACTGTAAGGAAATTGATTACGATGTAAACCAAAAAAAAAAAAAAAAACAGTCAAAGTGGTCTTGAAATTTTATTGTGCCCTTTTTTTCTTATGAACTTCATCAGATTGACAACAACATTAAATTGCACATTTAAATCTACAAGCATGAAACATAATTGGCTACTCCTTCAGCCTATAAATTTTTTTTTATTATTTTATGTCAGACAAAATAGATTTATACTCCTTAAGATCAGGATCTGAATAAGCCCTTAACTTAATTTGACTTCTCAATTCACTTCAAAGTAATTCATTCTGCCAGCCCCCCCCCCACCCCCCTTGGAGATTTTTCAAGTTTCTCAAGAATAAAAAAACATAGTTTTGTAAAAACATTTACATTCACAAGAAAGTTTGAAAAGCACATTTGTCTTGCCTTGATTAGTAATGCTTCTCAAATGTTCATAAACTTCCTCCCCATCTTGCCAACAATACAGAGCAGACAGAACATTGTGCAATGTATACCACCCCACATTTGTTGCAGATAAATGTGCCACTACAGTCAAGGGGTAAGGGAAGCATCTTTCTTGATGTGCCCACAATAGTGGCAGCAACCACATTTCTTCATGGTGCCATGCCTGAACTCTTTATGCTATTCACTTTCTAACATGTGTTCAATGTTGGAGGTGGTTTTACACACAAATTTTAGACCAGATCCCAACTTAACAATATCAGGAACATCCTTAAATTACAAGCTCCAGTTCATTTTCATAATAGCTCTGATATCATGGGAGTTAGTGGAAAGATGTAAAATCAGTGAATGAGAATAATTCTTACTGGGTCATGGAAGAATGAGTTCCTCTCAAGTGAATTGAGAATGGCAATTAAGTTAAGGACTGATACATCTCATGGCCTTAATGAGCATACATCTATTTTGCCTGTATTACATAAAAAAGTTATAAACTGAAGCAATACCAGTCATGTTTCATGTTTATTTATTTACATATGCAATTTTCTATTGTTGTCATTCTGAAGTTCATAAGGAATGAAAATGCTCAATAAATCTGGAAGACTGCTCTAAACTGCAGCAGTGTGTTTTTCATTTATGTTGGTTTGCATTTGGAATATTTGGGTTTTACTCATGTTTTTGTGGATTGATTACAATGTCTACATTTTTGGGCTCCGTTCTTTACCTTACTATAGTTCTTAGCACTGTTAATGTTAATTTTGCCTGCCTTTTCACATAAACTCTTAATATTTTTCCCTTGACTATAAACATTCAATGTACTATACATTTCTGGATTGCCTTTAAAAATGCACCAAGTCTTTAATAACAATGTGTCTCACACCATAGGATACAGAATTATATTTTAACATTAATGTTCTTGTATAATCTGTATTTCTATTTGACACTACCTTTTTTCAGATTCTTTTTTATCTACATTCCCATCCATGGATATACTTAGCACACTCCATCTAACATTGACTTCATCACTAATCTTTTTTTTAAGAGGGTAACCTCTTTTCCTCAACAAATTTAACAACTAGCCTCTTTCAACCATGAAAAGTATCAAGATCAGAAACCATATTGGCTACACTCAGTTGTTCATTGACCAAACATTTCTTAAACTGGAATGGAGGACAACTATTAAAATGTAAGTAACTAGAGAATGTCAGCGTTCTAAATATATTGGATACAAAGCCACTAGATTTCTTTGAAACCAGTACTTTTAAGAAGTCCAAGCATTCAACATTGTACTGAAATGTAAATTTTAAGAATTCTGCAGTGAATTCTATGTAATCAATGAATTCAAATTATCTGTATCTACCCATAATATGAATATATCATCTAAAAGTGGGCATATAAAATCCAACAACTAACAAAGTCAGTTGTCCAAAAGAACTTCCTTCCCCAGGTCCTCAAAGTTATATTTGCAAAAGTGGGGGTGCATGCTACCCCCATAGCTACCATCCTTGATTTGTTTAAAAATGTTACAGGACGGCCACACACGAGTCCTCAGCTGGAACAGGAATCCTTTAATGCAGTAATAAAAATACAAGAAATACAGTACATCCAAAAAAAGTAGTACAATAGCAGTGTTAAGCGCTTTCATCTGCGATAAGCAGACTTCATCAGAACTACAATTATCACTCTTTCCAATGCATTTATTCATCTCCTTTGGCGCCAAAACTTTTTTTAAAAAAACTTGATTGATAATTAAAGCTATATTAGCACTGTATACAACGTCTGATGTCATAAACCTATGAGATTGTGCAAATATTGCTGTAGTTATATTATAAATACAATTTTACCTATCACTTATACGTGTATATATTATATTCAGATAAAACATATATATATATATATATATATATATATATATATATAAATAACTTAATAACACAATTCATGATCCAACATCCTCATTCAATTGTATATACAATGTATAATGCATATATACATTATACATTGTATATACAATTGAATGAGGATGTTGGATCATGAATTGTGTTATTAAGTTATTTATATATATATATATATATATATATATATATATGTTTTATCTGACTATTTTAAAATATAATATATACACGTATAAGTGATAGGTAAAATTGTATTTATAATATAACCACAGCAATTTTTGCACAATCTCATAGGTTTATGAGATCAGAAGTTGTATATAGTGCTAATATAGCTTTAATTACCAATCAAGTTTTTTTAAAAAAAGTTTTGGCGCCAAAGGAGATGAATAAATGCATTGGGAAGAGTGAAAATTGTAGTTCTGATGAAGTCTGCTTATCGCAGATGAAAGCGCTTAGCACTGCTATTGCACTACGGTTTTTTGGATGTACTGTATTTCTTGTATTTTTATTACTGCATTAAAGGATTCCTGTTCCAGCGAGGACTCATGTGTGGCCGTCCTGTACCTTTTTGGAATTTATCAGTACTAGTGGTTTTTGATTCTCTTGTTTAAAAATGTCTCACTCAGAATAAATAAAATTATTATTTGACACACATTCCATTGACTCAGTAATATGTCCTTTGCAGCTAAGGCAGTCCATTATAGGAGGGCTTTGTTGAAATATTCCAAACTGTCTTCACAGGGAATACATTCAAATATGTCCACCACATCTATGATAACAAAGGTAACCTTTTCATTCCACAATCTAGGGGATAGGTTCTGTAAAATTTCCATGAATCCTTTAATAAATATATCCTGTCCTCATAAAAAGATTTTAACACCCTAGTGATATAAATAGCCAAGAGATAAGTTATGCATGCATAGGCTGCAACAATAGGTGTTAACAGGGGGTTCATAATATTTTTGTGGATCTTTAGAAAAATGAAAAAAGTAAGAATAAATGGGAGGAAATTAGACAAAATTTCAAATACAGATGGAGAGTAATACCTTGCTTTAAACTATATTTTAAAACTAAGTGTATGTGGTGATAAACAATGTTTATTTGGTTACATGATACTGATAAGTATTTATCATAATCAATTAACAGAGTATGAATTTCACTAATATTATCAATAATTTCCATAAAAACTAATCCTCTTTTCTTGTTGGGTTTCATAAGCCTAATAGCTAAACTATTAACTATAGAAACTAATAGTTGTTTTCCTTTACTATATAAATTGAACTCCTTATTATGTTTATTTTCCTTCTTAAAAAGTTGATAAAAATCAATTTTATATGCTTGTTCAAAGCTCTGTATTAAAATATTTTGGGACAATTGTATGTAATCCATTTTCTCAACTTATTAGTGTCCTCAGGATCATCTCCATTCTTAAACTTCCAAGCTAAATTTAAATCTGTTATTGATAGCTTAAATTCTATCAACAACTTTCATGGTCCCTAGGGGGAGTTTGAGGGGATACAAAATTAAAATCCTTCTCAAATGGTTAAAGAATTCTTCATTTATACGCAATTGAATTTAATTAAATATGCCATTTCCAACTTCTACTTTCTTTTCTCCTTCCCCTCTTGTTTTTCTTTTGGCATTGTTGTGTCTTTCCTAGGGATACATATATAACCCCTGTGTTGAACTTTCCGATGTATACATTTTGTTGTCCCTTTGTTATGGTATCATTTCTGAATATCTAAGTGGAAGAAATCTAAAGGGTACACTACTTTTGCATAAGTGTGGGGTGAATTTTTTTCAGTATTTTCAATATTTGTATTTAAAGCATTCAGTAACAAAGAAGGGATAGGACATGCAACTCTATTTTTAATATTCACAATCATCAGTGACTAATTTTTTTTAATCTTCATGATAAAGTCGCAGTTTTTGTCATCTTTTGTAGAACATTAAAAAATGCATCTTTATAATTATTGAACAATAAATCATTTCTAATGCTAACAAATAAATAATTGATTTAAGTTCTCCATATCAAGTTTACTTCCTATAATCCTCATAAGATCCATACCAAATCCATGAAACATTTCAGTAAGTTCACAATATAGTCTAGAATCATGGGAAATCCATTTGGGAAACTTCCAGACCTTGAGAACATGACAGATTCAATCCAAAATGCATTGCCTAATTGTAAGGTCTGAAATTCAACCAAAAGCACTTAAATAATAACTGACAGTAATAATGTATTTACTCATTTTTACTGAACAGTATTTTTTTTATTTTTCTTTCTGGTGACAGTGTTTTGGCTCAATTTGTGTTGTCTCAAAATCTAAGCAGCAGGATTAAATACTGATCCTAACAGATTGGTAGGATTTGCAATTTCCTACTTGTATTAATGGCTTCCTTGGAAATATCATTACCTTAGCTTCTTCCTATCTCTTTTTCAGGCTATTCATCTAGTTGCTATTCTTATGACAAATCAGGATGGATTACAACCTGCTACAAGACACCTCCTCCTTGTGAATCTCCATGTATCCCAAAAGCAAACCTACTTTTAGCTATTTACCCACCTCAAAGCTTAGAACTGAATTTACAAAATGCCCATTACCAACCATCCCATCACATTTCTTAAATCTCACAATTCATTCTATTTGTATTCACTCCAAGTTAATTAAGCTAGCTTGAAAAAACAGCCTCAAGCAGAACTGAGTGACAACCTGTGCATTACTTGCTCTGATAGCCACCTGTCTTGTAACTTGCTTATCAATTTATCATGTGTAAAGATTGTAAACATCTCAAAATCCACACACACACACACACATATATATATATATATATATATATATATATATATATGTTTTACTCTGCATATAACTTTATTTCTTCTTTATATTGTGATGTACCTATAAATTTACAATCAAATTAAAATTAAAATAAATTAAAAATACATAAGCAAGAAATACATCTGAGATTAAAATACTAAATGCAGATATGATATAAAAGGATCTTTATTTCTTGCCCAGCCTTATGAATGTTCTCTTTAAGATACTTTATCTTATCTGATGTCAGAATATGCCATTTCCAATGATAAGAAGAAGGCTTTATTTGCTAAACTAACAAATGAGTGCATAAAAATATAACATTTTAAGTAAATATTAATTATTAACTATTTTGTTTAACACATAAGAATATGACCCATTAGCAATAGTAATGCATTTTATATAGGTACCATTTATCAAAACTGACCTGATGTACAGAAGACTTTTAAAGCAGAATGAATCGATAGATGCACATTTCATTGCCTGAAATTATTATCGATGTTGCACTATACAATAATTAATGAATTTACTTTTTTATTCCAAGTGATAAATATTTCTTACTTTTATTTACATTCATTTGTATTTTGCTTGTAAAGTACAGCAAAAAAAATCTTCAACAATAAAGATCCAGTTAACTACTAATTAGACTGCCTCCTGAATTCAGAAAGGGTTACTGGAAGTGTTAACTCCAAACACAAGTGCCCATCACTTGCAGTAACCATTTCACATTCAAAGATCACCCTACTGCTATGATTTTCTGCAAGTAGAAAAATAACATGGGGGATGGGTCTGCCAGTCCTGTTGCAGGATAATGAGGTGATCCACAGAAGTATTTTATAGTAACTGGTAATGTGCTGTCACTCAGAAATGCTAACAAGGTTTTACGCAGCAAGCAATTCAAATAATTGCTCATCTGTGTAAACTAGCATGGCTAGACGTGTTAATTAACATGACAAAAAGATGGCGATCACCCATTCAGGATGATGGGACAGACCTTGTTGCAGGTAAATTCAGTGGATTCCTGTGGAGAGGTAATGGTAGTAATTGGGTTTTTGAGTGTGTGGATGCAGATGACAGTGTGTATGTCTGCATACAGGGCTGTAGGTGTATGTATGAATGCACTGAGATGATTTTGTGTGTGTGTACCTGGGTGGTTACAGCAGGGTGCTAGTTATGGGATTATGAGTATAGATGTGTGTGTGTGTGTGTGTGTGTGTGTGTGTGTGTGTGTGTGTGTGTGTGTGTGTGTGTGTGTGTGTGTGTGTGTGTGTGTGTGTGTGTGTGTTCATGGGTGAGTGTATCCATGAATTTCTTTGAAGATGGGGTATATATAATGGTGAGTAAACATTTGTGTAAGTGGGCATTTTTGTGAGAGAGTGTGTGTGTGTGTGTGTGTGTGTGTGTGTGTGTGTGTGTGTGTGTGTGTGTGTGCGTGTGTGTGTGTGTGTTTATGAATGTCTATATATTTATATGAGAGTGAATTAGTTCAGATCCTGTGTCAACTGTAAACATGAGCCACCAACTCTAATTACTGATAAAAAGTTCTTTTAAGCACTAGTATTGATTAAGGGAAATTCAGAGACATGGTGATCACTTAACAATGAGGTGTTTTTCATTGCTGCTTAAAATGCCACTGAATCACTTTTTACAGTGATTGTGTACACTGGACCTACCCGAGGTAGGCAGTTTATACATCCCCAGTGCAGGTCTTTTAGTTTCAACCTATATGCATTTCTGAAGAAATTGTGAAGGTAAAAATGAGTGCCATTAACAAGCATGTTATCTGGTAAAGAGAATCACTTGATGCAGTGTGCATAAATGGAGATAATTTTTTGAGGCAGGTTGTGTTCATTTGGACAGGACATTCTGAATGTTTCTGATTTTTTTTTAATCACTAACATCATGTTTCTTCAATAAGTTGTGAAATCAGGTGAATCATAAATGATGGGATCAGTAATCAAACAATGGTAAGGAGCCATCTTCAGATTGTATGGTTATAAACACAGAATACAATATTTGGAATAAAGACACAGAGGAGCTTATTTAGAGATTTGAAAAGTTCAAGTGTCTAGAATATGAACTCCAAAGGACACTGACCTGGAAACTTGCTGTAATTATACAGTGTCAAAATGTTATATACCATGAGACTGGTAACAATTTGAAATTAGTCCCAGCATTGGAAGATGCAGAAAAGCCAAGTAAAACTAGAAAGCTTGAATATATGGGTAACACAATTGTCAAAGTTGTTTGGAATAACCTGCCAGATGAAGTTGCAATTATCCAGTGCCTCTAGAACAATTCAAAGGTGAGAAGTGCAAAGCTATTACATTATAGATCAAAGCATAGATTGCAAAATGGCAGTAGCAACTACTCATAAAGCTGAATTTACAAGTAAGTATATGATTTCATCTGCAATTAGTTTGCTGTGAGTCTTGAAGAAAAGGTGAAAAAAATAAAAGGTCATATAGGTCAAGGATAAGCATTGTGTACGAAAACCATAGAGTCGTAGGAAGTAATTTATGATGACATTAAACTTTCCATGTGCTCTGGAGATGTCACTGCATAAAATGTTGCTAGTGGAAGAACATAACCATGTGGTTACATGAGTTTGCATCCATGTTTATGCATCTTATGTTTGTGTGAGAGTGTGTACATGTGTTTGTTTTCTGACCATGTTGTGAGTTTTATATATGGCCCCAATAACTTCACAAAATGAACTTCTAGTAATAGGACCACAAAAGAGAAGGCATGGGAGTTAATGACTGATATTAGTTAACTTACCTTGGGCACAGACGATTATTATGATCTGCCACAGAAATACAATCTGGTAAGAAGCTCATGAATAGCCTCTTTAAGCACATGGGAATAGGACTGTGAACCCAGCCAATGAGTGCTTAGACTTTGTCTGACAAGGGTAAGCATGTGGATGTATAAATGAGCTTTGCACCACACATAATGTTTAAGTCACAGAGAAGAAGAGGAATATTTAAAAAAATCTGTCCTGTTTAAGGTAGGAATTATCTCTTAGAATGAAACAATGAGGGCTTCTAGAACACTCTTGTGAAGGAGATGGGCCTCAGTGCATAATCTAAAAGAATGGTTGCTCTAATAAAAGCTAAAAAAGAATACATACATAAAGCTGTAATAACGAAGAGCGAATGCTCTTTTTTCCTGTTTTTCTTCCTGCTGGCAGCTTTTCATAGAAGATCAGGACACAGCAGTGTCTGGAAATTTGCCTATTCCTCCCTCTTGTGTGCTCTTAGAGTTGGTATATGTAATAAGCAGGGTGTATGCAGAGTTTGTGGGGGTGCCCCCTGTGTAAAATATTTTTCTTTAATTTTTATTGTTTTAATATTTGACGTCATTCTTGTGGAGAAAAGCTGGAAAATCAAAACTTGTAAACTCACAGTATCCAGCTGGCCACACCTTGGAGCCATTGAAGGCAATTTCTAAACGTAAGTCCAAAAACCACAAAACTGGTGGCAAGAGTATAGTCCAAAAATTTAATAAAAGTGTATTCCACACCAAAAACACAGTAGATTTAGTGTTTTCTTCTCACAACAACAAGAAGCTACATCGGAATCAATTTTACATAACAGCCTGCCTGCAATATAAAGCCATAAAGCCATTGTCATTGATCTTCACATAGGAATGCATACAATACCTCTCCTCCACCTTTTTTCTTTTATACATATAATACATATTGTACATAATAACTACCAATCATTTGTATTACAAATCCATTATATAAATGTATATATAAATACATATCTACACTATATACATCAAATTTTATATGTAAAACATCTTTTTAAATGTCTTTTCCTAAGAACTTATAGTTCTTAACTTATTCTAACTTATTAGCTTTTAGCTTCAATGCTGGAGTTAATGAAATATGATCATTTAATCCGAGAAATACCCAGGAATCCAGGCGCAATTGTCAAATTAACTCCCTGAATTCCAGTCTGCTTTCCCAGTCCCCACCCCTTTCTTATGGTTTTACCACCTCTAAAATCCAAAATGTAAAATCTGCATCCACACACTTTACCATGTCTGAAGAGAGCATTTGTCTCCTTTTCCCTGCAAATTTCATACATATGTTCATAAATTATTTGTTTTAAAGTGTGTCCTGTCTTCCCCACATAAAATGTCCGGCAGGATGTACAGCAAGCAATATATACTACCCTCTTTGTTAAGCAGTTGGAACACCCCAATGCCCAACATCTAAAAGTGTAACAGGTATCCACAATTTTTCTTTGTTGGCTATAAACATACACTGTGAGCACCTCCCACATTTAAAAGTTTCAACATATATATATAAAAATTCACAAAAAAACACAAAACTCTAACTTTTTTATGTTTTTGCAAGGGGGTGGGCAAGCACCTCTGTGTTGGAAGCTGCACCCCCACACCCCCTGCAAATTATATATACCAATTCCAAGATCATACTACAGTGAGGAAAAGGGTAAATTTTCTGATCCCCACTATAACCCAATCTCCATTCAAAAACTTTGAGTTTTCAAAAATTATGATGATTTTGTTGACATCTATTTAGTTAACAGAATTTGGTTGACAAAACAAGTGTTAGAGACTGAATGATTCTCAGGGTTTGGGAATATGCTGTTTCCCCTAGGATCTTGGAGTTAGTATATAAAATTAGCAGAAGGTGTATCAGTGCAGAGGGGGTTGCCCCCTGCAAAAACAATGTTTTCTTTTTTTTGTGTGTGCATGTTTTATTTTGCATGCACTGAGATTGTTCTGAGCATGGGTAGTAGCATGTTGATGTGTGTAGTGGTAACTATTTGTGTTGATGTTAAGCACTTCCGTATGTGGGTCATTCAGTATATTTATATATGTATGGATATTGAGGCTGATGATTGGAAATATGAATAGCAATACTGTAAGTTATTAATATGACTCAAAAATCCAAAAGACAGCCAGCACCAAGGTGTATAATGTGTAACTTTATTTAAAAGTTATCACATAAAGACAGACCAGTTTCAACATAAGTTTCAAGGCTTCCTCAGTGTAATATACAGTGACAGACTAGAAAATAATACAGATATTCATTATGCAACCGTGGTATCTGTATATGTTGGCCATATGTCCTGTGGAGATTGCTTGTACATCCTTCATCTTGTCAACCCCTACATGTCCCATCTGCTGTATAAACAGGTACTTCTTTTCCTTATTAGACCATAATGGATGTCCTCCTGACATTTCTCTGCTACCTTGCTAGATCTGAGCATAACTCTTCACATTATTTATTTAT
The DNA here is from genome assembly GCF_019279795.1 of Protopterus annectens. Lineage (NCBI taxonomy): Eukaryota > Metazoa > Chordata > Ceratodontiformes > Protopteridae > Protopterus > Protopterus annectens. Next base: position 1,232,365,717 of record NC_056744.1, read on the forward strand.
TTATTTATTTACTGACATTTGACAACCGGGAAAGTCTGACTAGGTAGAAGCCTATTTTCATCAGAATCCAAGGGAGAAAAACTCCAAATTATTACAAAACATTTTAAGAACAATAATTTTACAATCTTCAAAAATAAAACAAAACAAAAACATCTGCAGTTTAAATAATAATAACAAATTAGCTATAATATAAAAACCAGTTAAGAACCTGTACAAGGTATATGACAATCATTTAATATGAGAAATTTTAGACAGTTTGTAGAGAAATTAAAGCTAAGTTAGTCTAGTAGAAATAGGAATTGTAAATATGAAGTAAGGAAAAACAGGCTTTTGGTATATTTAGAGAGAAAGTCAGAGAAGACAATTTGATAGCAGTAAGGACATATGTGAAGAAGAAACAGTAAGATGGTATAAGCAATGAAACGGTACTTGTTCACATTTAGGGATATAGGTGATCCTGGTTTTGAGTAAGAACGGAGCCAGATTTTAGCAAAGAAGCCTTTCAGGGTGGTTTTGAAAGATAAGAGAGAGGGTATAGACCTGATGGATACAGGTAAGGAGTTCCTGGCCTTAGCAACCTTGCATGAGTACAGACAATGCCCAGCAGATTTGTTCGGCCTGCAGACAGACAGGAGTTTTTGGTCACTGGATCGCAATGAGTGACTGGGAACATAGTTGTGAATAATTTTTTTTTAGTGATGAACAGGCAGATGAAGGCTGGATAATTTTGTAGGTGGTAAGAAGCTGTGTGTATGTTAGTTGATGTGGCAGTTCTAACCAATTTAAGCTTTTCAATGATATACAGTGGTGGGTTCTGAAAGGGGATTGTGCTACAAATTTAGCAACTTTGTTACAGTATTGTTGAAGTTTATGGGAGTGCCATAAAGAAGAGTTGGGAGGAGATAAGCAGTGGCAAGTGCAGCATTAATTGTGTCTGTAAAAAAGTTTTTGGCTCTGTAAAGGATCCCCAGTTTTTCATGAGATGTTCTTATACAATTTTCTATATGCGGATCAAATGTAAGATTATCATCCACTATCACCCCTAACAGTTTACTATGAGAAGTGACTTCAATGGTTGTATTATCAAGAGAGACAACTTAAAATTTTGTTTTTTCATGAGAGGCATTTGTGGAAAAACAGTAGTTGTTGCTTTTTTTGATGGTGGTTTAACATGAGTTGTGAGTTACAAAGCCATATTTCAGTGGCTGTTAAAACTTCCTGAGTAATTATCTGGAAGTGTACCATGTTTTCAGATGTGCAAATAAGATTAGAGTCATCTGCTTATTGTATTAGGGTGGCATTTTATGTGGCTGTATAGAGGGTTGTTAATAAAAATGTTAAAGAGGAGGGAACCAAGGATAGAGCCTTGTAGTACACTGTTGGTGACTGGGAGGTATGGAGAGAGGGCAAAGTGCCAGTTTACTGACAGATACCTATTGGACAGGTATCTTTTGAGCCACAGAAGAGTGGGCTGAGAGAGACCCAGTGAGGACATTTGAAGTAGGCATTTGCTGTGACAAATTGTGTTGAATGCTTTAGACGAGTCTAGAAATATGGAAGAGATTAGTTTGCTGTTATCTCTAGCTTTATTGACAGTATATATATATATATATATATATATATATATATATATATATATATATATATATATATGTGTGTGTGTGTGTGTGTGTGTGTGTGTGTGTGTGTGTGTGTCTGTATAAATGCTAGTACTATGGGAAGGATGGAAGCTATGTTGTGTAGGGGATAGGAGTTCTTCCTGCAGTAGATAGTCTAGCAATTGTTTTTGAATATATTTTGGTGACGGGAGAAAAGATTGCTATAGGTCTAAAGTTATTAATGTCTGCTGAATTTCCTCCTTTTGTAACAAGGGATAATGTATGGCTTTTTCCAGAGAGAGAGAGAGAATGTGGGATTCTGGGACTAACCTATATATATATATATATATATATATATATATATATATATATATATGGATGCAGGCAGGATAGGCTATGCTATTGGGTCATCAGCTGAAGAAGAGCATGGTTTAAGTTTGTTTAAAAGCAGTTTTCTATAGGATGTGGGATATGTGGCTGTTGGACAGGGTTGGGATTAGAAGTTGAGAAATCAGTTGGCTAGAGATGCTATGCTATCTGTAAAATTAGAGGTAAACTGTATTGAAGTTTTGAGTGATGAAATATCACGAGAGGGGATTGGGTTGAGATTTTTGGCTGGGATGTAAGGTTTCTTTAATGGATGTCCAAAATTTTATAGGGTTGTGTTTAGTATTATACTGAAAGTTATTAAAGTATACATTTTTGTCTTTATTTATTTCCTTTTTAGTATGATGGCAAAGCATTCAGATGTTTTCAAGATATTGAGGTGTTTTACATTTTTGACATTCTTTCCATGTTTTATCTCTATCCTGCATTATCATCCTGCTCTTTTTGGATAACCCAATCGTATTATTTGTTTTCTGTCTTTTCCTTCTAGGATATGAAAGGCTACTTAGGATATTTAGAAAAGTTCTATTGAATTCCATTGCAGCATTGTCTAATGGGAGGATTGTAGGAAGTTCCAGTAAATAGATGATAGTGCAGTAATGAAAGTTCTGGGTTAAACTTGGAAAGGTTGCATATTGTTTTGTAAATATGCAGTTTAACTGTATGTGTGAGATGTATGGTCATATAGATTGGGAGATGACTGCTGAGAGAGTCTGACATTGTACCTGTGGTAGAGTCTGATACTAGGATCCAGTCTAATAAAGAATTTGATGTCTTGCTATAATGGGTGTGGCTATTAATTAGTTGTGTGAAACTATATAAGTTCATGCTAGATGTAGGGGTGATAGAGTTTGTGTGCAACCAATTGACACTCACATCACCTAGTAATATTTTTTCTTGCAGAAATGTTATGGAAATCCAATGTAGGATATCTTCCAGCATAGTTGTATTGTCGCCAGGAGGGATATAAAGGACAGTAATGCATATCTGTTTATAATTGTTTATTTTGAGGAAAGCAATAAGAAGCTTTGCTGATCAGAATTTTGATGTTGGTTTGCTGTAAGGGGAAATGTGGTAGGTGTTGGGAAATATAAAAGCAATACCACCACCTTTCATCTTTATATGGTGATTACAGGTGATATTATAGCCAAGACGTATAACTTCAGATTAATTTATGCTGGGTTTAAGCCAATTTCAGTTACTTTGAGAACATCAGGCTTTTGTTGGCTAATCCAGGCATGTAGTTCAGCAGCTTTATTTCTTATGCTTCTAATATTTATTGCAGCAAAATTTAAATTACCAAGTTTGGGGATTGGATGTTGCTGGATTACAGAAAGATGTGGGAAAGAATTATCTTTATGTTTATTGTGATTGGGGGGGGGGGGCTGGGATTAAGGTGTATATCTCAACCTAGAAGGATTTTAGTATATTTGGGAATTATGTATACTTGCATTTTGGAGAGCATTCTTGCACTTAATTTAATTTGGGATTGAGGTGAACTGTATTTAATTAGTCTATATTTGGAATAAAAGTGAGGGGCAATATTAAATAGGTTTGGTGCAATGTTTATTTATTTATTTATTTATTACACAGTTGTTTACTGGGAAAGTCCAAACTGGAATGAGCCAATTTTCAGCTGAGGCCTGCGGAGAAACATTTCAGACGCATGTCTTTCTAACCTGGGAGAAAACCGGCGCACCCAGAGGAAACTCACATGAATGCAGGGAGGACATGCATACTCCACACAGAAGGCACTCCAGCTGAAAACTGAACTGGAGAACCTCTTGCTTTGATGTGACAATGTTAATCGTAGCATCACTGCATCGTCTGTGTGGAGAATTTAAACAGGAAGTATTGACAGATGCTTGGAGCAGAGTTGCAGATATGTTTATTGATATTAATGAGTCGTGTTAGGATGAAAAATGACACAGTAGGAGGAGAAGAATAGAGGATAAGCAGAAGAGTCACATAACTAAGTACAGGAATCTGTATTCCACAGATGTCAGGCAGTGGGGAAGTAGCAGAGAAGAAGGAAATAAGAAGTCGCAGGATAGTACGAGAATCAGTGATGGTGGATTCTGAAAACTGGAAGAGGATAGGTAAGGAGAGAAGTATTTTCCATAAAATAAGAGAGTTAGGTTGTCTCAGTATCTTCTCTACTGTGTAACAAATAGAGGGGTGTTAAAGGCTAGAGTATAATGATGTAGGGAAAATAAGATTCTTGACCACTGAAATGATTTGCTGGATGCATTTTCAGTAACAATGGTGTGAGAGGAACAGAACTGCATATTGTGTGACGTGTGTATTTTGCTGATCTGCTGTGTGTTTGGGACTGTTTGATTTCCATAATCCTACAGTTATATTTTTTATGGCCCCTGTTTCATGTTAAACACTTTGTAAAACAGATGCCTTCAAACTTAAGACTCAACTCACACCTTTTATGCATCTCTCTCTCTCTGTATATATATATATATATATATATATATATATATATATATATATATATAGGTCTACTTAACATGACAGAAATCTCAAAATACTGGATTTCATTTGACTGAGACCAAAATACTGAAAACTCATTTGACTGAGTCTCATTATACTGAAAGCTTTCAAAGATGAATTTCAAAATATAGAATTTTAAGCCATGGACATGATGTGTGTTTCCCTTCACCTGTGACTTGCTTGTGATAAAAACACATTACTGTAACTTAATGTGCCGACTGTCAAAATCTGATAGTAGTGTAGAAAGTAGTGTTGTAGTGTTTCTAAATGTGGGTATGTCTCTTTACATTTTTATGGCAAGTATCTAAAGTAATATAATTGATGTTTTGTGTGCTCCCAGCAGTAGTGGCAGTGTGCACAGTACTGTAAGATAAGTGAAAGGTACATGCCCTTTTCCCCACTGTAGTGCAATTCTGGAGTTAGTATATATATATATATATATATATATATATATATATATATATATATATATATATATATAGTTGGGGGGTGCGGGTGTTTGGGACATAGCCCCCAACATAGTTTGGTTTTATATCACCCAGTTTCTGTTAAGAGGGTGAGTAAGTAGTTTTTAAGTTTTGGAAAAAAGTTAGTCATTCATGTTCTAAGTGTGCATGTCTATGACTTAAAAGTCATTGGGCAGGATTCACGAAGCCTCAGTGTAAGAGTTACAAGTCTTACACAGAGGCTGCAGTTAAACGGTGTGACGTCAGCATGCCATGCATATTCATGAGTGCATGCTGACTCACACCCAAGGCTATCACGGTCCATGTAAGAAAGTAGGGGGCGTGTCCGCAGTAAGAGTCCTGCAAATGGACACGCCCCCAGAAGAGGAACAGTCCTGAAAGTAAACCCCCACGAGAGAGTCCGCGTAAATGTCAACAAACACAACACAACACATGGCCCCACAGACTATAAACATAAAAAGTAAGAATGAACATGTTATATATTTTTTTATAAGTTCTAAAGATGTTTGCCCGTAATTGCGCTTGTTTGTGCGGGCGTGCCCATCGCTTAGCCACAGTTAGCAGTCAGTGGAAAAGTATATAAGATCTAAATATGCAAAGTAAGCCAAGAAGCAATAGTGTAGTGGTAGAGACTTTGGCTGAAGACGAGGCAGTCACGGTTCGAGCCCTCACAACATCAATTTTTATTTCTAGTGAAATAACCACAAAACAATTCCCTGACATATATGTACATATATAAAATTATATTTTATGTAAAATGTAATGAAATGGGCCATGTATTTTGAAGAAATGTGAGATGATAAAAAAAATAAAATGTCAGAAGTGCCTATAGCTGAGCTACGCTCTAACAAGCTGAGTATATCTGCCCGTAGGTGAGCAGTGGTTTAACAGGTGTATAATGAATGCCCGGGGTTGAGCAGTGTTGTAAAATGCTGAAACTGTGTGCTCGTAGCTGAGCTGAGCGTAATATGCATGCTGACAGCGAAATGATGTGTAAACCAGCGTAACCCATTTGCACAGAGCTGCGCACCGCACCAACAAGATAACCCGCAGGCAACGTTGAGCAAGCTGTATCAAAACTGCCTTTATACAGACACACCTCCTAGCTTGTGTAGACAGTCATAAAAAAAAAAAGGAATGGCCAGGCTCGAATGCAGGATACCATGCACCATAGTCAAAGTACTGAACCACTAAGCCATGACAGTTGCTCTTAGAAATGCAGTATTAGCATATATATAGGAATGAATGTAAAGAGAAGCATGACAAAGCAGGTTTTGTGAAGCTGATACATTTCCAAAATGGCCAATCATGGATAAGTGCGGGAAAAACGGCATATATAAGCCCCATAGGTGGGAATACACAGCATAACTGATTGTGGAATCGATTTGCAGTCAGGATGGCAGGTGTAGAAGAGGGTAGTTGCTTCCGAGCACAGAGGTGGTGCATTGTGGAGTACAAATATATGGTTTGGCTCCTCGTCCATGATCATGAGGCACAACTCATGCAAGGCCAGGTCCTGTGGGGAGCATACAAGGCTGAGGCATGGGACCGGTTGGCACATGATCTCACCAGTGCCACAGGAATACCAAGGACTGGTGAACAGGTCCATCACCACCATGCGGACCTGAAGAGGCAGAAGCAGGACCAACTAAACCATTGGATCCAGGAGGCCCGGCAAATGCCCAATGCCCCACTACTGAGTAAGTTTCATGTAATTATTTATGAAAGAAATTAACCTAGCTGATATTATGGAGATGTGTATTCCAATATTACTTCATTTATATTACAGCTGCAGGTGTCCGTTCCATGAATCGTCGAGCCTATGTCAATAGGCTTGTGTGGTTGCGCCACCAGGCAGGTTAGTAATTCTCTCCCTGTAACTGTTAAAAAATATAAGTATGACAGCTTGCAAAAGAGTGCAGTGTAGTCACTTATTAATAAAAAGTGCAAGTAACAGTGTAAGACAGATCCTGCTAGTACTGTGTGATTACATAAGTGTGATGCAGCCTGTAATCAAAAATAAAAATGAAACAAGTCTGAAATAAAGATGTTCCACCTGTAATGTAATAGTACATAACCTGCAGCAGGCTGTAAATTACAGCTACACAAGCTGCGTAAAACATGTGTGAAATATATCCCCGTTTAAAATCTGAAACATGACACAAGTGAGACTGTTGGAAAGGATTGTTGTAACCAAGTAAAACATGTCAATAAAGCCTAGAATTAAGTACCATCCTGAATTGTAAAAATAAAACAAGTGAGAGTGTGAGAAAGAGGTATGAATCCACCAATAAAGTTGTAATAACTCCTGAATAAAGTATACTGCAGTCAGCACAGAATGAAATGAATGTGACAGGCACAACCAAAGAGTGAAATGTGTGCAATAAAGTACTGAAGCTGGAATGTGTGTCCCACAATTTGGATATGTTGCTGTACCTTTGCAATATGCAGATAGTATGGTTGTATGAAATACCAAACATCCACAGTTGTCTAGAGCCATATAAATCAAATGTAGCAGGATGCTGTAGCTGAACAGAGCCAGATATGAATGTGTATGAATAAAAATGCAATGTATATTAATGTAGCAGTAACATTCTCATCACCAACATGCGTAAGTTTACACATAGAAAACTGTAGTCAGACCTGTAGGGTGTATATATCTGCAGCTAGTAGAAATGTACAGCATATGTATAGGTATTTGAAGTTGTTAATGAAATATTTCTTCACCCTACCCTATAACCACAAATGATCCATTCCACATGAAATGGGTATGTGTATTCACAATTAACTCCCCTGGACATTTGTCCTGTTGGTTCATACATATTTGTATGTACGTTGATGCATGTGCCCTGTTCATACATCCAAACCTGATGACCTGTTGCCACCAATCAACCCTGCATGTTGTTGGATTGTGTATTGTTGTTCAAATTATGCATGTGTTATGCTTGCTGTTCAATGGCTTGAATTTATGGATGTTTGGGTAATGGGAATACTAATGCATGCTGTTACAACTAATTGTGAATGGTATTGTACATAACTAACCCAAACTGTCATAAAATAATGCAAAACATAGGACGACAGGGAAGGCGGGTTCCAGCGGACCCACCTCTCCCACCTCAGCTGGCGAGTGCACCTGGCAGTAGCGCCCAGGCTGAACCCTCCTCCGGAGGCCCTGTGCCACCTGCGGGTGGAAGCACTGCAGGGGATGGGGCTCATCCCCCCTCTGTAAGCGTGGCCAGAGGAGACCATCCACTCACCCTCTGTAGTGTCCGGACTGTGGTGCGTAGGGAGATCAGGCATTCTGTGCTTGGGCCCCTACGCCAGCTTGAGGCACAGGTGGCACAACACACGGGCATGCCTGCTGCCCATCCTACACAGCCCCCAGCACAGCCCCATCCTGGGCAGTGAAGGCACAGTGGCAACTGCCCATGGGTGGGGATCTCAGTTCCACTGTTGCCATTTGTGGGCTCATGGGCTCGAGATATCCAAACATCCATCCCCGTCAATTGTGTATCCCCCCACATGTGTCATACACCACCCCTGTATGCGTCTTGTTTGTCTTGTCTGTTAACCTCCCCTACCTACCTCCCCAGCTATACCTACTTCCTGTACCTGACATTCCACTCTCACCTGAAAAAAAAAAAAAGGGCACTCTGTTCCCACAAAAAAATTACGACCCATACATAGCTGCCCATTTCGCACACATGTCTGCTGGACATGTAAACTGGCAATTACAATTGGCTGTACAAGAAATATTGTTGTCCTCACCCCTCTCTCAGGGGTGGAAGGTTTCAAATTTCACACCAAATTACAAACATATGCACAGCTGTTGCTGATAAAGAAATGGGCAGCTATGGGCCTTTCCTACATCCCTCCTGCAAATCCCGAGCTTGTTTTCCTACTGTCCTACCCTCTTTGTGCCCCCTTTTTCACCACTTTCCTATCTCCCCATTTTCTTTTCTTTCAAAGAAATTAGCGCGGGTGTGCACGAGAGTAAGCACTTTTAAGCAGTAGTAAGTGGGTGTGCGTTTCTGTGCGCTTAGCTAAGCGTATGTGCGCGAAACTAAGCGACAGTGTGCATGCGTGAGCTCCTCGCAAACCAGCACTAACCCGCTTACAACTGCTTAAAAGTGCCTTAGTCACTCTGAATGACAAGGCCTGTAGTTTGCTCAGCAGCAAAATAAAAGTCCTCTGTCAGTCTCAAACCCAGGACCTTGGAAACAGTAGTCTGCATGATTTACCACTAAGCCATGACTGCTATACAAGAACATTGTGCTGAAAGAAATATATCATGAAATAGTAGGAATTAATGTAAAGGGAATATAGCAAGTCTAGTACAAAAAGCATGTCATGTATATTTACTGTCAAATCTAGTGGATTTGTAAAATATTACTGTGTGAAGAGAAACAGCCATGCTAGTTGGTAGCTAGTAGGTAATAATGTCACAGTAGCACCTGGCAAGCCACACACATACTCAGAGCAGGATAAACACTGCCATAGTTGAATAGTTAAGAGCCCAGACATAGCAACTGTGACTGAGTTACAGGGATGTCCCTGATTTGAAAACAAATGTCAACTGTGCCCCACTGACTCCCTGTGAAATGTACTAACAGTAGGCAGAAAGGTGTTACAACACATGCAATGGTAACTATGACTTACTGAAAGTATGCACCACTTGCACGTCACAAATGGTGTAGTAATACATATGCTCGAAATAACCCACAGTCACACCTGCAGAATATCAGAATATTTCATGGGTGTATCCCACTGATATGTACCATTCCATGAGGCTGATAAAAAATGCACCTGAGAGTATCTGAGGCCTGCTCAGCAGCATGATCAAATACCCTTCTAAGTGTCAAGGCCCACACCAAGGCCAGACCACACTGCATGCAGTACCACCCTACCACAACAAACACATAGGGAATTGCTGCTCAAACAGATATAGCAAGCATTACAAGCTGTGAATGTAAATGGAAAATAGGAAAGCCATAGCAATACATTACAGGAAAGACACCTAGCAAGCATACAAGGACCGAATGTAAAGGGCAAATATTGAAGCCATAGCAACAGATTGCAAGAGCCACTGCTATATACCAGTTACAACACAATTCCCACAGGAAAGCACACACACCATTATACACAGTATTACTAGTCATAGGTGTCAGTTTACATGCACACTGAGAAGAGGAAACTGGAGGAAGGAATACTCAGGTTACAGTACAACATGCATTGCAGTGTCTACAACACAGCCTGAAATATGAGAGACATACCAACACTTACACTCACAGAACAGTGTCTACAGCATACCAGCATGGTCCCCACCCTGATAATCTGAAAGGGCTATGCCTACCTAACAAAACTTTTTATAGCACTGTCTTGAAATCACAGTGAGAACTGCAATCACTACACAACAGGCTGCATGCAATTAGTAAATGCTGGCTAACAATTGGTGCAGAGGGCATCACATGGACATGTGCAGATACCTACAAAAGCATCCTGTACTCCTAGTCCACACATGCAATATTTTCATTGCATCCTCTGGAGGTAGAGACAGAGAGAGAGAGAGAGAGAAAGAGAAAGAGAAAGAAAGAAAGAAAAAATATATATAACAACAAAACAAACAAGTTGTCAGCAGGCCAACTATCAGAAAGCCAATGCAAACAGCTGTAGCAAACACAGGTAATGTAAAGTACTAATATAATAGTCTACATATGGTGAACCCTCCATATGTGTTATTGGTCTGTGTCTATGTATATGAAGATGTGCATAGGGCAGGGGACATACTGCAACTGTTACTGAAGGCTGTACATACATATGTATATGAAGGTAGCTATGTGCACATATCAATGTAGGTTGTAGTGCAATGTACAATGTATGTTGTACAGTAATGGATGTTCATCAGTACGTTAGTGTGTGTATACATATATGTAAATAAAAATGATTATATATATATATCTATCATGTGTATACATATGTATATTGAGATATGTATGTATATATATATATATATATATATATATATATATATATATATATATATATATATATGTATACATAGATAGAGAGGGATGTAGAAATACATAGACATATATAGATAGATAGAATATGTACGTACAGATATATGTAATAAATACATACATATATAGATATATGTAGATACATATACATATACAGACAGATCTGACTGTCTACAGATATGTCTGTATATGACTATCTCTCTCTCTCTGTCCCACCCCCTCTCACTCTCTCTCTCCATCTGTCTCTCTCTCTCTCTCCCCCTCTCTCCCCATATCTATATCTATATATCTAATATATCTATCTATATATATATATATATATATATATATATATATATATATTTTATATATATATATATATATATATATATATATATATATATATATATATATATGGTTCCCATTCAGAAGCCTGAAACATCATAAGCCTGAAAATCAAAATCCTGAAACCAAAAGCCTGAAAATTCAGAATCCTGAAAACTCAAAATCCTGAAAGCCCAAAATCCTGAAAGACCAAAATCCTGAAACTCAAAATCCTGAAAACACAAACAATGCTAATATGTCACTATAAAGACACTAATATCTACCAACTGACCCTGACCCTAACCCTAACCCTAAGGTCCGTCACTATCGCACACTCACCTGACCCGCGCCCTAAACCTAACTCACTTAAACCTCCCCTAACCCCAATATTTGTCACTATTGCATACATGCCTAACCTGCGCCCTAACCCTAACTCACTTAAACCGCCCCTAACCTAAAATAAAACCAACCGACACTTACCTGACCCCAACGCATGACCTAACACCACAGGGCTAACAATAGCAAAGCCACAATGACATCAGTATGTCTATTTTGTGTTTTCAGGATTTTGAGTTTCAGGATTTTGGTCTTTCAGGATTTTGGGCTTTCAGGATTTTGAGTTTTCAGGATTCTGAATTTTCAGGCTTTTGGTTTCAGGATTTTGATTTTCAGGCTTATGATGTTTCAGGCTTCTGAATGGGAAATATATATATATATATATATATATATATATATATATGTATATATATATATATATATATATATATATATATATATATATATATATATATATATATATATATATATATATATATATATATATATATATATATATATATATATATATATATATATATATATATATATATATATATATATATATATATATATATATATATATATATATATATATATATACATATATACTGAGTGAGGCACATGTGTGCAGATGTATTGCAACAGGTGCCTGGTGACAAAGGCATGGAGTGAACACCAGTGTGGATACTGGAGTACCATACCCCATTCCAAAACACTGACACCAGTAACCACCACATATGTCCATGCATGCCCACCACTGCATGTGTCAGGGGGGAACAGGGGCAGCAAGTGTATAATAGGCTCCCCATTGATATACACAGTGGCACACTAGTCCTGTAATACCTGTACATGGTATGTGTCAGCAGACATGGTGTGTCAGCTATGGATATGTAGGTCACTGTACCCCTCTACACCCCACAATATCCTACACAGTATGTACCTCCCATGACAGCTACAGATATGGAGAAGGACACAGTCATACGTAAGTAACTGTGTCAGTGCACTCAAACACATTACCTATGCAGAGTGACTGACAAGACCACAGTGCGCACCCAGACTACCGACATAGAGGTTACCACTGCTAGATATACATAGTTAAGTCACACCCGTGACAGTTGTCCAACAACCATGGTAACACCTCACAACATCCACAACCCAAATTACCTATGTCTGTCATCCTTGTCACTGCAGTAAAGAGCACATGGTGGAGGTACAGGTCCCTACCCACAGATAAGACATACCCTGGAGTAAACCACACAGCATTAAGAAGCAAGGCTCCCCATGAGTAGATGTCAGACATACCCCTGCTGAATGTTATTCAGATAGGTAATATGCCATATGAGTCACCCTATGTAACTGTTTGACAGGAGCAGGTACGATCACATCACATGTGTCAGAAGGGGCAGGGTAGCATAACAGTATGCTGCTGTAGGCCCAGGGCCAATAGCATACTACCTACCTAAGACACAATGCATACCCACAAACCCATTGCAAATCAAATATGTGAGGTGGAATGAGTGTGCCAGTGACTGGGTGCATGTTATGTACTGGTGTGATTGCTCACCATGACTGTCTGTCTGTCATGGTAGTGTGTGTCCTTGGTGTGAGGCCAGAGACAGATGTGTGAGGTATTGTGATCAAAACATACTACATTGCCATATGTTGTGCTCTTTTACCCTGTATGTGACTGTGGTGTAGGTAGGGTTATGGCAAGTAAGATTAGTGTGCATTACCAGTAAAATATGTAATGTGCATTGCATGCAGTGCATGGGTTGATAATGTTCCCAATACAGTACCTTGATACAAACCCCCAGTGTGAGGTTGTGCATTGAACCTGAGCCAGTTTGCTGACTGCTGGAGTATACTAGTCTGTCGTATGGAGTGTGCCAGGTACTGTTGCACAGTTGTCTGCTGAGCACTGATATCTGGTCATTTACATGTGTATCCCCCAATAGACAGACAGATGCTATATATGGGGGTTAAGTTATATCACTACAGTCGAGTATTATGTGTATTATGTGTGCCATATTTTGCTGACATATATTGCTGACATATTTTTCTTTTCCTTTTCAGGGCTATGGTTCACCAGCAAAACCCTGTGTACTCCGCTGTGGAGGATGAGGAGATACACCAGATCCTGTTGCGGGATTTCGCAATACTCTTTTCCCGCACCAGCCAGAACCAGCTGGAGAGGGCTGCACTGTGGCAAGACCTGGTCCATCGGGTAAATGACATAGGCACACATAACCGGACATATGAGCAGGTACGCCATCACTGCAGTGATTTAATTAGAAATGTCCATCAGCATGCATCGGATATCCACAGGCAACAGCTTGCCACAGGTGGGTGGGGCGGCTATACATCCCCCCCTCACCAGACTCGTGGGACTACTCCTAAGTGTTGTGGCTCCAGCCCAACAGCAACAACAGCAGCAGCATACATGCGTAATGATGGAGGCTGGAGCCACCCAGCAGCAGGACTCGGAGCATGCAGGTAACATGCCATATGTATAGTTGACTGTTCTGTACACTGTTAGTTTATGCATGTGTGAAGTGTGTCCTCGGTTTGTAGCTGTTATCTTGGTAATTATTGTGCAAGAGTGATATTCTCAATATCAGCAGTAGACCTGTGGAAGCCAACTGTTGTAATACTGAACTGTATCATACTCACAGTATCAATGGCACAGTTGTGCCCACTGACAATAAATGTCTCATTTCTGCAGGTCCCTCTGGTGTAACAGCAAGGCAGCCTATCCATGCTGGTGAGTGTGTAATAACAATACCTTCAATACTCTTGATACTAATAGTAGTAATAGGCTGAAGCAGTAGTGCTATGTGTTTGATTGCAGGTGTGTTTGTGTCTGTGTGTTGATATCTCATATACTGAGGAGTGTGCATGTGTGCATGTACACCTGTGTGCATGTGCGCATGTGTGCATGTGTGCATCTGCAACTGTCTGCATGTGTGCATGTGTGCATGTGCACCTGTCTGAATGTGTGCATGTGTGCATGTGCGAATGTGTGCATGTGTGCATGTGTGCCTGTGTGTATCAGTGGTGACATTGTGTACACATTGTAAACTGTGTTTCCTGTCCTACTCCCACAGGTTCTGGTGCTGCTCTGGTGTTGTGCAGCAAGGAACCTGAATCAGCTGCCGTGGATAGTGATAATGATGATACCTGTGTAATGGCACAGGGAGGTGTGCCAGGGTCTGTCGTTGGTCAGCCAATTGACAGTACACAGCTGTCGACCCCATCAATGCGTACAGTCATCTTGCCAATAAATCCTTTGTCACCAATGTCCCTAGGTGATGGACAGGATACAGTGGGCATTGACCAGGGTAATGTGGTATCGGTGGCACATGCATCCCCACACAGCAGCCATGGCCAGGGTCCTGACATGGTACCACACAGGCAGATGTCCAGGGGTTCTCGTGGGAGCATCCGTGGGTGTACCGCCCCTGTCAGACGTGCCCACAAAGGTCTTTCAACCTCAGCTATGTTTCGGGATGTAATGCAGGCACAGTCACGTATGGAACGGTATGCCAGACAGGGTCTGAGGGAGCTGAGAGCATGTCGCACAGCTATGAATGACTGTATGCGTGATGTTGCAGCTGCCATCCGTAATTTCACCGAGGTCATTGACAGACATTGGAGGGACACATTAGATCTGTTCCACAACCACATGTCCGTGAGCCAGGGCAATGGTGGACAGTTGAGGCATCAACGTGGGCATATGCCAGCAACAGCAGCAGCTGGCAGCCGTCGCGGATGACAACAGGCCCATGGCTGCTCCCATAGTGCCAGCAGCAGTGCTGTCATCAGACCACCCCAGAAGACCACGTGCACATGGCTCTGGACAGTCCCAACAGGGACCTGTCTCCAGTCACCAACCACCTGCTTCTGATGACAGTACCCAGTCTGGCTTAGTACCTGATACAGTCCGTAGCACCCCTGCCAGGCACAGGTACCGTGTCCGTGGCCAGAGACAGTGATCTGTATGACCTGGCAGGTACAGTCTGTGGCTGTCCACAAACACCTGTATATGGCAGCCATGAGGTGGAACTGTGTGCATGCATACACACATGCGAATTGATAACACCTAGGGCTACTGCATACATGCACACACTGCATCAACATTGCCCCATCTTGTACTGCTGTCCCTCACCAACACACACATGCAGACATGTCAATTGGTTGTATCAGTGGCAGACTCAGACATACCAAGTACACCCTGTGCATATGATGAAACTGTGCCACTTCTTGCAATCTGTAACATCGGTGCAGGAACAGGTTAACATGGTGCTGATGCACAGGGTGACTACATAGAAGTGTAGTAATAGTATCTTGTTGTCAACAGTACAGTGTAATGATATCACTGTGGGTATATCCCAGCATGCCTGATGCAGTTACAGTATGAATGTTATTGTATTGTTTTGTACACCCATAGTAATTACCATAGTGTAATGTCTGCACATCTTTGCATACTGGTGGTGAGGCTGTCAACAGAAGGCCACCTACATAGGTAGCACAGGGGATAAGAAAATGTATGTATTGATACTCAATGATGGACATGTCATCTGCAAGTTGCATGCTGTCCACACTCGACTCTGCAATGAGGATGTTTGAGGATGTTGATATCTGTGCAGTAATACACAACAGGTTCAAGACTCACAAGAGCACCCTAGCACTACAAGGTCACACCTCATACCATGCATGACAGCCCCAAAACGCAGAACTAACTATGACAGGAGAGAGAGTCTCCATACATGTCAAGGATACTGTGGTGCCAGGACAGGTAGCATACATCCTACTAAGTTTGGAACTGCTGAGTGAGGGCTCAGTGTCTGTTATTTGAAATGTGTATTAGTTCAGGTATGAGCACTTGGGTTTCAGGCCAGTTATTCTACATTACGAAGGTACATGTTCTGTACACTTGTGGGAGGTGGGGCTGGACCCAGCCTATCTGACCTGTGAATTTCTGGGTACAGGCTTATAGTGCCTGCATATATGCACTGTTACCTACTGGAAGTCGTACGCCTTGTTTGTTGTAGCATAGTCTAGATCCAGGCCTGCTGACTGTAGCTTTGTTTGTATGCATGTTTCCTTGTTATGTCCCTGAAACACTGATTCCACCTGCAATGCAGATTTACAGCGCCTCTGTGGATCCCTAGTGACATCTGTATTGCTTACTGTACTGATGTCCATGTCTCACTTGACAGAACGTCACTGTTTGTCCTGTTTGCATGTAAGTTGCCTGTAACACATTGCATATGACTTACCTGGCATTTGCTCACGAAAGCATTTATATATGCCAGCACTAACAAATCAGGAACACTACACCCTCACATACTCACCTTGAGTACCTTGTTCCCCATTGGCCCTATGTGTTGTTAATTATTATGGAATTCACAATACTATGGTAGCATGTGCAAAGGTCACTTGTCAATCTCCTCTCTGGTCCAGTTGGTGAATCTGTGAGTCATGTGGCAATTTTACAGCTGCCTCATGTACACAGACAACCCTCTCCCCTTCCCATAAACTTACAACACATGTGAGAGATGCAACCACATAGCCAAACTGGGGGCTAAGCTCTCTTAACTCAGTACTGGCATACTCTGTCAGGTGGAGTGGGATACTACAGTGAATACAATACCAGTCTCACATAGACTTGCCACGACAGCAATCCAAACACAGAAACACACAGGAACATTCTTGGAGTCTCAGAATAGCATCCTGCCTGAGCAGCAGACATCTGCGAAGCAGACACACAAGCAAACGTTATGCCAGAACAGAGCACGTGCAACACATAGGTCACAAAACCTGTGTGCCAAACAGTCACAGCCCATATGGCTTAACAACACACCTGCTACAGTTATAATAGGTACCTCTATCGTCAGGTACACTGAGGTCCTGCTCACCAGGGTGAACAAGGAGAAGGTCATGGTGAGATGCCCGTCAGGCACTATGATCCACCACATAACACAAGCATACAGGTCACTCCAAGGCATGTACAAATATGACTCAGTCATTGTCCGTGCCAGTGTGAATGACCTGTGACATACCTCCCTGGACTACATGATAGGGGACATAGAGGGGCTCATTGAGCATGTGGCACAGGCTGGTATGACCCTGACCTTGAGTAGCATCTTACCCTCACCAAGAATGCTACCACAATATGTGGACAGGATGATCAATTTCTACAATTGCCTTATATTTCGGTGACATTCAAAGGGGATCCAATGCCTGTCAGCATGGGATTACATGCTAGACAAGTTGCTTTGCTAGGGACAGCTTGCACCTGTCACCCATGGGCTGTTGTATATTGGCAGAGGCTCTTGCTACACACATAGTGCCTTTTTATGCAAGGCTCAAATTACATAGCCACCTACACAGGTATCACATAGGATAGGACACTAATAGTAATGATACTCAACACCAGCAGTGTAAATCTCAAGATGCATGCAGTGGAAACTGTCCTTAGCATGGAGAACAGCAATATCCATGCAGTAACAGAATCCTGGTACAAGGCTCCCAGGTGCACCCCATCAGTGCCAGGTCATACCTCATACCAGGCTTGTCGTCCCCTAAACATGCACCAAACCAGAACAGGGGGGATGTATCCAAAGGCACCACAGATACAGACACCTCCAGGTTGGTGGCACAGCACAAAGCATCAGAGCCTATCCATGTGCAACTAACAGTGGGTTAGACTGCCTTCAGGTTCATAGCCTGGCACACACCACCCTCCCATACCCAGGAAACCCACTTGGCCTTCCTGACAACACTGGGAATATGACGTTCTCTACAAACACCATTATATGGGTGGACTGCAACTACCGAAACATAGAGTGTGAGCATTACTCTAGCTCCAAGACCCTAGCTGAAACGTTCCTAGCATTTATTCACTGAATTGCTATAGAACAACTTGTTACTACTCCCACAAGAGGTGAAAACATGCTGCACCTGTTCATCAACAACATGTGGACTATATGCTCCAGACCAGACGTGTATCCCTCGCTGGTAGGATGACACCATATACAACTCACACTGTATATTCACATACCACATGCAGCCCCTGCACAGAACACCACAGTCATACAGTTGTCTAATGAAAATTTCATGTATTCACATGAGGCAGGCTTCAGACATGGGAACTATTGAAGGTCACAGGTACATATGTGTATGTGGCACACACATACATCATGCGTGCATTGACATTACTGATATAATCTATGTCGTGCAATATTGGGAACAGCACACCACACACATGGACAAACTGTGTGACAAAAACACACATGGCGTTTGTAGGATACAAACCCCTACCTAACTGTGTTATGACACTTGTGACAGACGCAGTGGCAGAATGCGCTATTTGCATTGCTGGGAGGCTTGCTTTCTCCTGCTGTACTTACAGGGTGCTGACATCATCAGTGTTTAGACAGTGGACTATGCAGCATGTGGTGTGTTGTACTAGTTGCCAAAAGGGACATTTCTCTTACACATAGAATTACACACACACTACCCCCCCCACATACACGCACACACTGTGCACTTGCAGGATTCAAACCCCAACCTAATTATGTTATGACACTTGTGAGAGACGCAGTAGCAGAGCATGCTATTTGTATTACTGGGAGGCTTGCTTTCTCCTGCTGTACTTATAGGGTGCTGACATCATCAGTGTTTAGACAGTGGAATATGCAGCATGTGGTGTGTTGTACTAGTTGCCAAAAGGGACATTTCTCTTACACATAGAATTGCACACACACTACTCCCCCCCCCACAGTCACACATACACACTGAGCACTTAGGATTCAAACCCCTACCTAAATGTATTTTGACACGTGGGAGATGCTGTAGTTGAGCACGCTATTCAAATTACCGGGTATCATTTGTGCTCCTGACATATGTATAGTGTGCTGACATCATTATTTATGAAGAGGTATGTACATCTGTTACTATCCATCATTAAGGGGGAGAGCATATATATGCATTAACTTTGCAGAGGCACAGTGGCCTACTGTACTGCGGAGGCAGATGCAAAATACACTGTGGATAGCCTTCTGTATTCCCTAGGGACAACAGCCTAGTATTGCACTCTATGGCCATATGTTTACCTGTCAGATGCAAGTATCTGTTGCTCATATACTGTTTGTGGGTCTTTATTGCCATAGCTTTCCCTATCTCTATGAACAACTTGTGTACTGTGGCAGATGTTTGCATATGAGTGGGATCCAGTACTTTACTTATGTCTCTGTTGTAATTTCACTGTGTGCACTGGGCAGATTTCTGTATTGTGGGAGGTTCCTGTGTTAACACATACAAATGCCAGATATGTGTGTGCAACTGCTGAACTGTGACATGGCCTAAGTGTGTGAGCATGCCCAGTTCACAGTTTCTATGGCTTCTTGACTGACACGTCTCATTTGTCTAAGTGTGCGAGCATGCCCAGTGTGAACTTTCCATATGTTGGGATCTGTGGTCCACAACATTTGTGTTTGTGTATGGACTTCATCTATATTTCACATGTACAGTTGAGTGTTGAACGTCAGGTTGTGTTCTTACTGCCCATCTGCTTTGTGTCTGAACCTAACAGGCATTATGCTGTGCCTGCAGGGTTGCCATGGGATACTTTGCATACAGTTGTCAACATCCTTTCATACTGACCAAACAGTGTATTGTCGTTTAGTGTACTGGTTCAGTACTTTCACTGTGGTGGACAGTATCATCGGTTTCAGTCCTATCACTGCTTGTAATATTTATAGTGAGCACACCAGACTGGTTGAGGGCCAGTTGTGCAGAAATGACCATGTTACTTTTTGTTCAGATATGGACAACATAGAATAAGATTGTCTGACATTGTTAATATATTCCACAACTTGTGTGGAGAGTGACAAACAATGGTCATGTGCCCTAGGCCATTCGTAATGCTAGTCAGAGAGTGTTTGTCCTTCAACACACATATTTATGGGTGTTTGCTATGACATATGTCAATGTTAGTGTGCTGTGCCTCTGTCTACCTGTGACATACAGGTGATATCCAGGGTACACCTACCATCTCCCATCCAGTCATCATGATTCCTCTGGATGACAGTCAATGAGGGACTCCCTGCATAACCTGTACTGAGAGTTTAGTCATGAGTGGAGTGAGCTTCTGGGTTATGGAACAATCGGTACAGCATGTCCTGTGTATGTCTGTGCTGGGGTTCAGGCCTGTCATCTGCATAGGTCACCAGCATTCAGATTTTACATGGTGCCAAATGTCCATTGATTCCAGCTTGGTCATGGCTTTATACATCAGCACAGATCACCTCCAGCCAGGTGGTATGGCACTGTGTGGAGCTGCAGTTTGTTTAATCAGGCAACACATGGCATCTGTTACAGCTCTGAGATCCTCCTGATGGGGTATTTGTGTGGTCTTTCCAGTTGATGCAGGTATCTGCTAAGGTACATCCCACAAGGGCCATTGTATGCAATTGTGAGGCTGCTGATGGATGACTGGAGAGGCACAATGACCTACCCTGACCTAGCTGTGCTTACCTTTATGATTAGGTGGGTATATGGTATGTTTCTGTAACCACTACAGACACAAGGTTGTCACATGCAGGATATCTATCACCTTGTGTCCCCAGGTCTCTTATTGCTCTTGATGTACTTAATGGATTAACACCTATGTGGTAATTTGTGACCACATACTGTGTTTCCACAGGGGATGACTATACACTATTCTGCATTTAGCTTGTTGACATGGCTGTGGCACCACTTGTCTGTTTCTATGTGTGCCTTTTGTAGGATGCTTGTGTCAGCTGGAGGGTCCGATATGGTGGGCAGTTTGTAGTCATCTGCAAACCTGTTCAGATAGAGTCCTTCCATGTTGGCCTGTACCTATGTGACATATATAGCATACAAGAGAGGTCCCAGGACCGTGCCTTGTGGGATGCCAGTTGTACCTGGTTTGTAGTCTGACATGGCTGCAGCAAGTCTGACCAGGTCAGTTCTGTCCTTGAGCTGGTTTGCAACCCATCTACTTGGATAGGGGTTTATAGTTAGGCTGGTGAGCTTATCTGTACTGAACAACTGGGGTATTGTAAGGAAGGGTTTAGCAAGGGCCAGATAGGCTGTGTGAACCACATTCCCCTTATCAATGGCCTTGGTGTGTGTTTCACATGAGTCAGACATGTTTAAGGGGTAGGATCTGCCCTATGAAAGCCACACTGGGTAGGGTCCAATGTCTGTAGGTACCCAATCTCTTTATTCCTGGGATCCATGATCATCCTCTCCATTACTTTGCCAACCAAGATAGTCAGGGTTGAGGGGTGATAGTTTGCAGTATCCATTCAGGCACCACCTTTGTGGTGAGGGACCACTGTTGCTATACAATGCTCTTTGGGTACATATCCTGTGGTACGACTGTGAGTGCGCAGTAGTGCTATTTGGTGTTCCATTCTTCTTACAGTACTTGTTAGACACAACCCAGGACACCATCTGGTACCATTGATGTTGTGTGGTTTGCTTTGTAGATGCTGGCTGTTACCTCAGCATCTGCAATGTCAGGGGGCCAGCACTCTGCTGGGATAGATATTTGGCAGTTTGGTGCTGGTGGGGAGTTTGCAAAGAATCTGTTAGGTTGGATGTTTACAATGTGTGTGGGTTTGGTGTATTGTTTCTGATATTTGAGCACTGCAGAGCATATCTGTGGATTATCACCATGGTTCCTACCATCAGTTAGGACAGCTGTGTGATTATCCTTTGTATCCTGCACAATTTGTTTTGTCATTGGTTCATAGGTTCATACTAGGCTATCTGCCTTGGCCATGTTTGAGCATAGACAGACTGTGTGTGGCTTTCGACACCCCTTGCAATGTGCATATTATGCCCATTTAGGGTTTACTTTACTAGATGTGACACAGGGATGGTCCCCAGTGTACACCTACTATCTCCCATGCACTTGACCGGATTTCTCTTGTTGAGTATGAGTGTGGAGCTCAGCCTATCATGGACTGGGATTCTGTTCCAGAGTGTAAGGAGTCTCTGGGTTATGGATCTGTCCCTCCAGCACATCCTATTTATCTATGTGTGGAGGTTCAGATATCTCACTGTGGTGTCTCTGCTGGATTTGGAGTTTCTGCAGTGGAGTATGTCCATTCATTCTGGATTGGACATGGCCTTGTACATCAGGCGTACATCGCCTCTGACTGGGCAGTATGCATGGGAATTGGGCTGTGGTTTCTTCAGCCAGGTAGCAGATGACAAATGTTTGGACCCTTTATCTTCTTGGTGAGGTACATTTGGGGTCTTTCTAACTGCTGCAGGTGTCAGGTAAGGTACATCCGAACTGGGGCATTGTTCTCAAGTATGGGCCTGATAAGGGAAGAGTATGGGGGCACAGTGACCTCTCTTGATCTACATGTGCATCCTTTCATATTAAGGTGGGCAATATAGCAGGTCTTCCTGGCCACCTTGGCAATGTGAGTGTCACATGATGGGTTACCATCCACTTGTGTCCCTAGGTCCCTGATTACTTCTTCCGTACATAATAGATTGCAACCTATGTCATACTTTGTGTGTGCCTTGTTTGGTATTTGTTGAGACATTCATACTCTGCAGTGTCTTCAGGAAGGCTGGCTGGGGTTCCTGGGCTTGTGAGGGTGGTCTGTAGCAGGCTGCAAACAGGGACGCAGTTTGAGCCACTGTTACTTGCCTGTGGATAGTCCATGCTGTTTCTTGCTGTGGTACCAACCTGGGGGTGTGGTTATCCTTGACAATTACTGATAGCCACACTCCTATTGTAGTTTGTTTCATGTTTTGGGGCTGTAGAGCATGGTATAAGGCATAACCTGGTAATATTAAGGTGCTCTTCTGGGCCTTGACCCAGGTTTCTGTTACAGAACAGATATTACCATTCTCCAGGCTGAGGTGGGTTTGGTCTGCATGCACCTTGCAGTTTAGACTTCTGGCATTGGGTAGCATTACGTCCAGGTTGTTATCCCTTGTGCTACCTATGGTGGTGGGTTTGTGTTTCTAGCCTTACCTATTCAAGGCACAGTGGGGGTGACAACAGCCTTTGCCAGTATCCACACAGCCAGGTGTGCTGGGTGTGTGCCATCCCTAGCAGGTGGAGCATCATGTCTTGCTCGGCATGTCATCCCAGGCTGTCAGCCATTTGTTCCCCTTTGCTAACAGCAATACTTCAGCCAATTATTGTACTTGATCTTGTTGTCTTCATAGTGTGGCATCATGCTTGGTGAGGTTGAGATGTTAGGCAGGGTCATCATGTTTGCATATACTAGATGGTGTTACATTGCTTAACACATGGCAATCATGCCTCAGGTGGTGCTGCAGGGCTGCCTATGTCGGATGCACATACTACACTCCCTGTACACATTTGAAAGCAGGTTGTATCATGTTAGGCGTCCCTGTTACTATATGAGTGAGTCAGAGAGGGGTATCTTTCCCAGGGTTCCTACTGAGCCAGTGTATGTGCTATGCGTTGCCTCTTTGCCAAGGCCAGGGCATACTGAGCATGCCTCCTTCTGCCTACTGGGACAGGCCCAGGTTGTTCCTCCTCCAAGTCACAGTCTGCCTGTGATGGCCTTGGCAATGGTGGGGGGCTGTTTGTCCCGGCCCTATGCTGGTCCTGCTGCAGCTGTTTTCACAGAATCATATTATGTAGCATAGCACATACCATGACAATTTGGGTACATGTAGTTGGTGAGTACTGCAAGGCTCCACCTGATGTGTCCAGGCACCGGAACCATGACTTGAGCAGCCCAAACACACGCTCTATTACATTTCGTGTTTGTGTGTGTGCCTTATTATGGCGTTCTTGTTCAGGTGTGTGTGCGTTTCTGATGGTGTCATCAGCCACGGCTCCAGTGTATATCCAGCATCCCCCACTAAGTGACCATGTGGGATGTCCCCATTGGCAAATTTCTGGTACAGCTGCATCAGATGCCAGATATGGGAATCATGGTAGCTTCCAGGGCAGCCAGCACACACATTCGTTATTATGCCCTGGGCATCACACACGACCTGGCAGCTGATGGAAGGGAAGCCCTTGCGGTTGATGTAGGCCCTACCCCGCTCACCAGCTGGTGCCTTGATGCATATATGCATGCAGTCTATTGCACCTACTACCTCAGGGTATTCCGCTATTTGCTGGAAGAGTCGCATATTGCTGGCCAATGCCTCATGGGAATTGGGGAAATATACATGATCTCTGACATGTGCCGACATGGCATCCAGGAACTGGTGCAGTACCCTGGATGCAGATGCCTGTGAGATCCCCATCATATCACCAGTTAGTTTATAGGTTCATAGGTTCATAGGTTCATACTAGGCTATCTGCCCTAGGGCATTTATAAGCCTAGCCAGAGTGTGTGTGGCTTTCACCACCCCTTAGGATGAGAATACTATACCCATTAGTTTTGCTGTGCCTCTGTCCAGCAGTGATACAGAGATGATTCCCGGGGTAAACCTATGATCTCCCATCCACTCGTCAGGATTTCTCTTGAACAGAGTCAGTGAGGGGCTCTGCCTCACATGGACTGGGATTCTGTTCCATAGTGTAGGGAGTCTCTGGGTGATGAATCTGTCCCTCCAGCACGTCCTAGTTATATCCGTGTTGAGGTTTAAGTCTCTTGCTCTCGTGGCTCTGGTGGATTTGGATTTTTTGAGGTGGAGCATGTCCATTAATTCCGGGTTGGACATGGCCTTGTATGTCAGGCACAGATCACCTCTGAGCAGACGGTATGCGACTGAATAGAGCTGGAGTTTCTTCAATCGGGCATCGTATGACATATGTTTGAGCCTTTATCCTTTTGGTGAGGAACTTTGGGGTCTTTCCAACTGCTGCAGGTGTCGGGTAAGGTACATTCGAATGGGGCGTTGTACTCAATCATTGGTCTGATAAGTGAAGAGTACAGGGGTACAATGACCTCTCCTGATCTGGATGTGAATCCCTTCATGATCAGGTGGGCAATGTAGAAGGTCTTCCTAACCACTTTGGCAATGTGAGTGTCAAAAGAGAGGTTACTGTCAACTTGGGTCCCCAGGTCCCTGATAACTTCTTCAGTGTTTAATGGATTACCACCTATGTGGTAATTAGGGGTTACCTTGTTTTTCCCAAAGGGTATGACTATACATTTTTTGGCATTTAGCTTAAGGCCATGGCTCTGGCACCAGTTATCCATTTCTATGAGACCTTTCTGGAAGGTACCTGTTACTAGTATTCTTAGGCCAACACATACCTTGGTTTCCACTGGGATGGGTTCCCCTCTGTTGGTTCTGTGTGTGAGCCGTGGCCGGCACAGCTCAACAGTTTGCTGCAGGAGGTCTCTGTCCACTCTATAACGCTCCACTATCTCCAGCTCATGTAACCCCTGGTAGTGACCCTGGGCCTGTACACTCTTCTTTGTCTCCTCACTGTGGGTTGTCTGGCAGCATTTGCATTGTCACCACCCTCAGCAAGTCTCCTATGTCTCCTTATAACAGATATGGCAGCCCCTAGCATGTTTGTTCTGAGTGCAGCTTTTTCAGTTTTCACTACTAATAGCTTACTCCTGTCTTGCAGTGCCTCTTGAGAGAAAGATACTGCAATGCTGCTTGCAGTGTTTTAAGTGCTGGGCTGGGCTAGTATTCTGCCTGTGTAATTAACTGCTTCTAATTGTTTTCACCTGCTAGCTCTACCAGTATTACCTGCTAGCTTCCTACTATTTCTTCTGCTTCCTTTTTCCTCTCTGTTTCCTCAGGGTGGAGCAGCGCGCATACCAGCGAAAACACGCTCACAGTGGCTACCACGTGCGCACACATGCTTACACGGACTACAATCTGCTTATTCAGGTTAAAATGCACGCACACCAGTGCAAACAGGTTTACAGATCTTTAAACAGGCTCCTACATGCTTACTCTGCCTTACACGTGTGCACTCTGTCTTACTCGCTCCTCCCAGCGCGCACACGCGCACATGCACGCACAGCAAGAAATTTTGGTGTTAACCACAGTGTACACCTTCCATTTCTTGACTTTCCCATGCTTATCTGTTGACACTCCTGTTTCTATGCTGTGTGACTGATATCTTTCACATACCACTTTGCTCCAATGAGCCTGATTTCTTTCTAACATTCCCCCCTGTGATGTCACCTATCTCCTACTCTGTTACTCCCCATTATCTAACTTTGACACTACACGGAATGTGCTCATTTGCTATGTGACAGTGAGAATCACTATCCTACCAGTCATTTACATAGGATTGCCTACTAATGTTTAGTTACGTGTCTTACACTCAGCTTCCCACCTTAGCAACCAATAAACGGTGGCCATGTTGTTTTTGGTCTGCTAGTCCCTGCATTGTAAATCCATGCATTGCATAAAACCTATATTTGTGGGTTTCAAACCTTTATTTTTATGTTTTATATAGCGCAGCCCGTTTGTGCGGGGCTGCGCTGCGTTTAAACCTCGCCGATCGCCGAAAAAAAAATTATTTTATTTCATGTTTGCATCGGGTTACCATGCCAATGGCCACATATTTGGCCATTGACATGCTGCCTGATAGATACGCACACTTTATTTGGAGCTGACATGGCTCCAGTGTGTTATTTGCAGAAACGTACTCAGTTGTCAACTGAGTACATTTCTGCACCGAACACGACTCTTACACGGGCTGATTTCAGCTTTGTGGATCGCTAATCTACCTCATTTGCATGCCTTTCGGCTGCAAGTGAGGTAATTAGCATATCCACGCCCTGCCTGTGTAAGAGACATTTTAGCTGTTCTCTTACATGGTATTTCGGGCTGTTCCTGGATCGCTATGGCTGCATGGAGTCTTACACGACTCTTAGACTCCATGCAAGCCATCGTGAATCCTGCCCATTATTTTGTAATTCAGCATTGTAAGCTATCATTATAATGAGACTCAGTCAAATGAGTTTTCAGTATTTTGAAAATTATTTATTGAGGTCTCAGTCAAATGAAATTCAGTATTTTGAGATTTCAGTCATGTGAAGTAGACCCATATGTGTGTGTGTGTATATATATAATATATATATATATATATATATATATATATATATATATAATATATATATATATATATATATATATATATATGTATAATACACTTCATCAGCAAACAGAAAGCCGAGCCCACTTCGGCAAAAGTGCACTACATCGAAAGTGCACTTTTGCGAAAACGGATTTGCTGAATCGCGTTATAGTGGGGTTAAGGGAATTTATCCTTTCCCCACTGTAGTGCGATCTTGGAGTTAGTATATTTCAGTAGAGGGATTGGGGGGGGTGCAATGTTTTGTGTTTATTTATTTTTTTTTATTTTTTATAGGGTTTTTTTTATTATTTCGCGAAAGTGCATTTTCGACAAAGTACACTTTTGTGAAAGTGAGGTGGTAGGTTTACGTTTCGATGGAGCGTAAATTCGATGGATCAACATAGATCCGCATATATATATATATATATATACATATATATATATACATATATCTATATATATATATAGATAGATACTTATATATATGAATATATATATATATATATATATATATATATATATACATACATATATATATATATATATATCTATATATATATATATATATATATATATATATATATATATATATATGTACAGATATACACACACACACACACACACACACACACGCACACACATTTTACAAAGGAATTTTGGTAGAGCAGGAAGATGCAAGATAGAAGAAAAGACATGGGGCCATTTAAAGTGCCAAACAGCCATCACTCTCCTTGGGGTTTTTAAATTGTGTCCATTTAAAACCTGCCTTGTACTCCTCACAGAAAATTGTATCAACCTACTTCTGAGCTCTATGTAATCCAGATAGAAGTTGAAAAAATTGTTTGCTTTAATGAACCACCATAGCTCCTCTTATTTTCAGTCTCTATTTCAATATCAGTCCTCAGTTCTGTTACAGTGCACTCACACTCCTGTTTTGTGCTGCAATTACCTTTGCCTCCTCTGTTTCATATTTTATTTAAAGCAAAGGTCATACATAAAGCTGTAACTAGGGTGGGGTGAAGAGAGTAGCTGCCCGTGATGTCAGGTGCCAAGGGTAAGGGAGTGCTGGTGCTGTTTTTGAAGCTGGAAGGATAGTGTGGCTCCATAAATGCAAGAATGTTACTGCAGTCATGCTCAGTATCTGGTGAGGTAACTGTAGCAAGCTGCTTGTTACACAGAACAGTGTGTTTTTTTTTTTGTTTGGTCTTCAACTTTGAAATGACTAGTCTTCTTACTGTGCCTGTTTGTGGAACTGCATAGGGCACAAGATTATAGGTCTTGCCAAGCAGCGGTAGTGTTGTCACCTCACAGAAAGAGGTTCCCCAATTCAATTCTCAGCTGGAGTGCCTTCTGTGTGGAGTCTTCATGTCCTCCCTGCATTTGTGTGGGTTTTTTCTGGGTACTCCGGTTTCCTCCCCATTTCAAAGACATGCATCTGGAGCATTTCTCCCCAGGCCTCCGCTGAAAATTGGCTTGTTACAAGTCAGACTTTCCCGGGAAACAAATGTTAAATAAAAAATAAATAGCACTGATTACTTGACCACTTGCATTTTAAAGTAATACTAATTTTGCCTTGTCCATGAAATTATACTATATATAATATATTATTTCCTTAAATCTTTATTTTCAAGCGCTTATACTGTATCTATAAACTTTGACCAAGGAACACAAAACTAGGCCTTAGGCCTCTGGCCCAAACACTCTGACTTGCCTGCCATGCCCAGTCCAAATAACATACTGCCGCCTTAAACCCTCATACCTGACACCTCACATAATCTATCTTCATATCCATGGACATGTACTATAGAGCTATGTCATTAATGTACATGTTAAGTTGCAAGCTAACATGAGTTACAGTTGAATATTATAATTTATAGTGCACTTTCCTTTTCTCTGTATGCATGTTTAATAATTTCGGTCTCAAGTCTTCGCACACAGCTTCTTCTGACTAATACTCTTTAACAGCAATGCCATAAGCACTATAAGGTTCACCTTCAATATTTTGCATTGCAATCACTACCAGTCTAACATAGTTAGAGGCTTATATAACAAAAAATGAACCTTACACTGATACTGGAGTAAAATAAATCCAGTACAAACTAACAAACATCAGGGTCAAGTAAAGGTTTCTATTACACTTAAACTAAGCACTCTTTTTCAATATAATTTAGCCCTTTTGTCAAATGAGTTGAACATACTACTTCAGAATAAAAAAACACAGTAAAACAGAGAGATATAAACATTCAGTCTTAGGTTCACATGACAAAATCATGTGACTAAATATATACTAAGCCCATCTAAGAAAAAATGAGGATCCAACATTTAATTGCAAATTACAGAAAAAAAATAAAACAAGAACCAAGAATATGTTTAAAATTATCTGATAAAAGATTTTTTGTACATAAAAGATTTTGTGAAATCTTTCTTAATTTGTTTACTAAAATATTTTTATTAAAATTTTAACAATAATGAAAGAAATAAGAAAAACTTAACAGCCATATAATTACTTACAAGAGTCCATAACATGAATATCATATATAAAATTTTAAACCATTAATATTTTCATGTAGCTCTCTAAGTTTAAGCCAGGATTTACAAAGATGTGTAATATTTGATGTTCTCATCTTAATAGTTGACAATTCATTCTTACAAACAATTTTTGCTAAATTTATGAATTCAATAAATAATAGGGTAGCTTTATTTTCCCCTATATTTTGTAATTACTTTTCTAGCTATAACTATAATAGAACAAAGAAGAGGCACTTGCATTATAAGAATAATTTCAGGGAGCAATAGATAAAATCAAGGATTTAGAAATACTACATCTGTCTGACCACAACACTTGATTGCAATTATTAAATTGTTTCCAAAAAGTAGACACTATCATACATTCTAACACCATATGTACTCAATCTGCATCTAAGACTATACTACATCTCCAGTTATTAGCTGTCTTGTTCATCAACACAACTTTATGTGGAATGAAATTCACTGTATGTAAATATTTCCAAGTAAAAAGTTTCCAAAATAGTGAAGATGAAGATTTTGCTGCAGATTTTAATACTATTTCCTTATTTTCATCAGAAAAAAGATTCATTATGATTTTTTGTAGACTAATCCCATAATTCCATATCAAAGAATGCAAAAACAGTTCTACAATTTTTATGCATTTTAGATAAATATGGTTTATTGCTTATTGAATTACTATTGATAGGGTCTATATTGAATCAGTGAACACTTAAAAAAGAGAACACTGATTCGTCGACCCTATTTGAGTGAACGATAACAATGCCAAACAACCAGAACAGTGATTTTTTTCTCAGGGAAAAAAAATCGCTGGGCCAGTTTCGGGAGGTTGCCATTTCCTCCACTGTGGTGTGATCTCAGAGCTGGTATATTTAAGTAGGGGGTGAAGTCCTCCCACGTTAAATACTGTTTTAAGTTTTTTTTTTTTCGTGGAACAATGATTTTTCTTCTTTGGGAAAAAAAAATCACTGTTCCGAGTGTTCGGGATTGTTAGTGTTCAGTGAACTAGAGTTGATGAATCAGCATTCGCTTTTTTTAAGCATTTGCTGATTTAATATAAACCCTATTTATATTACTTAAAAAGTCTACAATGTTAGGCAAATATATTATATATGAATCATATATTTACTTTAGAACTTGCATATTCTCTACAAATTTATAAAAGCAATCAATTGCTCTTTTCTAAACTATATCTTAAAAGAAGATTTTCTGTTGAGTGTAGTTTGCTCACATTTAGGAATTGATGCCCAAAATTATACTACTATTTTTAAAATCTACAGATTTACTAAAATTATGTGTTTTTAAACATTCATTAGTATAAGCAATAGAGAATAACAAAAACATAAGATTTTTAACAATGTAATAAGAATCATGTAATAAATGAATTTCTTAAAAGAAGAAAGAATGTAATTAATATAAAGAATAGAGAAAAAAATTAACTCAATTTATACAAAAATATTTTAAAACCCAATAAAATGTAATAAATACAATTTGTGTATGTGTCTCTACAATATAATTATTATTAATGAGTAAAATCCTTTCATAAATTAACTTCCACTCATATGCATATGATGAATTAAGCCAAAAAGCTATTATCTTAATGTTTACTGAAGAAGCGCATACTACAGTATCTGGAAAACCTATACCTCCATCTTCGCAACATTTGTAGCAATAACATAGGTTTATTTGGATAACAGAGAAATTTAGGAAGACTGTTATTTATTTTCTTAAAAAAAGTTTTGGATGGGGTTGAAATTAATGACTGAATATAAAACAAGATTTTTGGAAACATTACCATCCTAATTAAATTAAGAGGATATTCCATAGTGAATAAGCATTTATTCTCGTCAGTAGTTACTCCAGTAACTATATTAATAATATGTTTTTAAAATTTACAAGCACCTGTAATTTACAATTTGATGTTATTTTCCCAATTAAAATTACTATATTTTAATTGAGTTATTTAATTTCTTATCAGCTATCAAAGTATTAGCTTTATGATGATTATCCACCAAACTTGAAATCTCTTTCAAGCTGAATTTTTGAAACATAATTACATCAATAGAAATGTATTTAATATTTTCGTTCTAAAGCAAATAATGAAGGTGACAATGGATATACTTGCTTTGTACCTTTTAGAATTTTAAAAGAAATAGAAAGAAATGAACCTATTTTGACAAAAGAATAAGAATTATTGAAAAAATTGGAAATTAAATTTATAAATTCTGTTTAAAAATTATATTCTTTAAGAACTTTAAATAAATAAGACCAATTTTATGAATCAAGCTTTTCAACAACTAAACTAATAATTTAAACTTCTTTTTTGTTTTTATTGTTAAATTTTATTAAGGCAATGAGTCTAATAATATCATCTTGTACTCTTCTATGAAAATAAACACATTCTGGTCATCATTTACTATTTTTTCCAATATTAAATTAATTCTATTACCTAATATAGAGATAAATATCTTATAATCAACATTTTAAAGGTAAACAGGAATATATGAGGAATATAGTGTGGGATCTTTATCTTGTTTAAATATAGGTGATAGAGAAAATCTGCAAGATGGGGGGACAATATAAGTAGTTTTAATTTCTCTAGAAACCTTTAATAATATATTTACTTCATTATCTGATAGTAGCTTATATAATTCTGATATGATGCCATCTAAACTCAGAGCTTTATTATTCTTTAATTTTTGTAATTTGATCTTTTATTTCATTCAAAGAAAATGACTTATCAACTTTATTTCTTTACTCCTTTGTTAATTTGTAATCCAGATTATTTTTAAATGTTTCTACTAAAATGCTCTTATTTAAATTATTATTTTTTATCATTTATCTGTTCATAATGTTTTGCAAAACACTTCAGTAGGTCCTTTATGTCTGTTACTTTCTTAATTGCATTACCAGATTTATATGAGATTTCCTTAATATGATTTTATTTATTTTCGTTGAACTATTAGCTAATCTATGTAAGCTCTTAGGATTAACTAAATAACTTTGAAGTTTAATTTTTTCTAAATTAATGCACAGCTTATGATTTAAAATTTCAACATATTTAAGTTCACAATGTTCAGTTCTAAATTAGCAGACATATCTTTTGGCTTTAAAGATGTTTTTAAATTGTCTATTTTGGACTGTAAGCCATTTAGATTTCTATCCCATTCTTAACTTTTACATGTATATTAATTTGCAGTTTTACCATTAAGGTAAACTTTCAAAGAGTCCCACAAAATACCACCTGAACCTTCTCTGTTATTATTTATTTCCAGAAATGTATGTATCTCATATTATAACCAGTCACTAAAACATTGAATTTAAGAATATAAGCTGAGTCTATTACAATGTATTAAATTATTAGACATTGTCATAAGATCAAAAACAATTGCATTATGGCTGGATAATGGACAAGATACTATTAAAACATCTTTAATATTAGAAAGCAAATTCCTAGAAATAAAAAAAAAACTTTATCTATATTAGTCTGGGTTCCATATTTATAGGAATGATGAGTATAATTAAGAGAATGAGATAGATTCAACTGATATATGTCTTTTAAATTATCTGGCTGCAGATGACAGTCTAGATTTCTTATTAGCAATAGAATCTTTATAATATATAATATACTTTTAGCAACTTTAGCACCAACCTCAGGAATCCAGTAAGAACTTACAAAATTATATATGTTTTATTTATTTTGACTACTGCCAGACACAACATACCATTCTTATCTGAGTAAGTATCAATTATTTTAAGCATAACAGATGTGTTTTTCCAAAGCATGAGAGTGCCTCTTATTCTAGATCTAAACTGAGAACCTGCTAAAATTTAATATTTTTTAAAAATAAGTCTGTTAATATCATTGCTAAGCAAATGAGTTTTATGCCAAAATGAAATTTGCGCTTTATGAAACTTTAAATCATTAATATTCAAAGATAAACATTTGTAACACAATATCTATAATATAGCAATGCAGTAAACTTACTATAGGAAAAGTCAATATATATATATATATATATATATATATATATATATATATATATATATATGTATATAACAATAAAAAGTTTTAACATATCCTGTTATGGGCAAAACCACTAACACTATTATTATAGGTTCATAGGTTCATACTAGGCTATCTGCCCTGGGGCATTTATAAGCCTAGCTCGATTGTGTTTGGCTTATGCCACCCCTTGATTTGAGTATACTGTGCCCTTTTTAAAGCTTAGTTTACTGTGCCTCTGTCTAATAGTGACACGGAAGTAATCCCCGGGACAAACCTACGATCCCCCATCCACTCATCAAGATTCTTCTTGAAGAGAGTCATTGAGGTGCTCTGCCTAACATGAATTGGAATTCTATTCCAAAGTGAAGGGAGCCTCTGGGTTATGAATCTGTCCCTCCAGCATGTTCTATTTATTTCTGTGCTGAGGTTCAAGTCCCTCGAGCGCGTGGCTCTAAGGGATTTAGATTTACTGAGGTGGAGTATGTCCATTAATTCTGAGTTGGACATAGCTTTATATGTCAGGCATAGATCGCCTCAAAGTAAGCAGTATGCAACTGAGTAGAGCTGGAGTTTTTTTAACCGAGCAGCATATGGCATCTGTTTGAGTCCCTTGATCCTCCTGGTGAGGTTCTTTTGGGGTCTTTCCAATTGCTGCAGGTGTCGGGTAAGGTGCATTGTATTCTATGATGGGCCTGATGAGGGATGAATAAAGGGGCACAATTACCTCTCTTGATGTAGATGTGAATCCTTTTATGATGAGGTGGGCTATGTAGAAGGTCTTTCTAACCACTTTGGCAATGTGGTTGTCAAAGGAGAGATTGCTATCAACTTGGGTCCCCA
Organism: Protopterus annectens; assembly: GCF_019279795.1. Taxonomy (NCBI): domain Eukaryota; kingdom Metazoa; phylum Chordata; order Ceratodontiformes; family Protopteridae; genus Protopterus; species Protopterus annectens. Next base: position 1,232,400,729 of record NC_056744.1, read on the forward strand.
GATCCCTAATTACTTTCTCTGTACTTAATGGGTTACCACCTATGTGGTAATTTGTGGGCACATTGTTTTTGCCATAGGGTATGACTATACACTTTTTGGCATTTAGCTTTAGACCATGGCTTTGGCACCAGTTATCCGTCTCTGCGAGACCTTTTTGAAGGATGTTGGTGTCAGCTGGAGAGTCAATTATGGTGCCCAGTTTGCAGTCATCTGCAAACTTGGTAAGCCATAGTCCTCCCACGTTGACCTGTACCTCAGATAAGTAAATACCGAACAAGAGAGGTCCCAGGACAGAACCTTGTGGGACGCCACTTGTGACCGGTTTTAAGTCTGACATGGCCCCAGCAACTCTGACTCTGTGGGATCTGTCTTTGAGCCAGTTTGCGACCCATCTTGTGACATAGGGGTTTATATTTAGGCTGGATAGCTTATCTATGATGCCTGAGTGGGGTATTGCATCAAATGCCTTTGCGATGTCGAGATAGGCTGTGTGGACTACCTTCCCTTCATCTATGGCCTTGGTGATGGTTTTAAAAAAGTTGACCAGGTTCAAAAGGCAGGATCTGCCCTTGGCGAAGCCAAATTGAGTAGGATCTAGTGTCTGTAGGTCCCCAATGTCTTTGTTTATGAGTTCCATGATGATCCTCTCCATAGCCTTGCAGACTAGGCTAGTCTGGCTTATGGGGCGATAGTTTCCAGGGTCCACAGAGGTGCCACCTTTGTGGAGTGGGACCACTGTTGCTGTACGCCATTCTTTGGGCACATATCCTGTAGTGAGGCTGAGATTGTACAGCAGTTTTACTTGAGGGATTAGTTCTTCTTGGAGTTCATGTAGGACACAACCCGGGACGCCATCTTGTCCCATGGAAGCAGTGTTTTTTGCTTTGGAGAGGGCGACCTTCACCTGAGCATCAGAGATGTTTGGGAGGCTGCACTCTGCCGGGATAGAGACTTGCTCTTTTGGGGGGGGGTGGAGACGTTTGCACTGAACCTGTCTGCCAGGATATTGGCGATGTCTGTGGGTTCAGTGTATTTTTTTGTCATTTAGAATCAACTCAGAACAAATCTGGGAGCTGCATCCCAGGTTCCTAACATAACTGAAAAAAGCCTTATGATTGTCTTTAGCTTCCTGTGCAATTTTTCTCTCGAAGCTGGCCTTGCAGGATTTTATGAGGGATCGTAATTTTTTGCTAGTACTGATCAGAGATGCCTTCCCTTTTAGGGATTTTGCTCCATCATGTAGTAGCTTCCTCCTTCTGTTGTACAGTTTATTTATGGCTGGATTCCACCAGACTGGACGCCTGCCTTTGGATGATTGGGTCTTGATTTTGTTTGGGATAACATGATCCATGCATTCCTGGAGATGTCCGTAGAATGCGTTTATATAGGATTCTGCAGTTTGGGCCTTAGGTTCCACTGTCTCTGGGGCCTTGAAGGATTCCACTTTGGTTTTGAGAAGTGTGAAGTTCGCTTTTGAGAAGTTTTCACTGTGGTTTTCTGGGCTGGGTGTGGGGTCAGGATGTGGATATCCAGTGAAATTAATTTATGGTCTGATCTTACCAATGAGGGATATACTTCTGGTATGGAGCATAGAGTCCCCATTTTGGTAATTATCAGGTCTAGTATGTTTTCCCCTCTTGTGGGAGTGGTGACTAATTGTTCCATAGCATTTGAGTTTATAAATTCCAGGAACCTTTGGGCTAAGGTGCAGGGGCTTGAGTAATGCTCCCAGTCTATGTTTGGGTAGTTGAAGTTGCCCAATATAATGGTGTTTGGAGAGATCTTCATGTTCTCCAATGTTTTCAGGAAAGTCGAGTGGAATTCCTGACTTTGAGAGGGTGGTCTGTAGGATGTTATAAACTGAAAAGCAGTCTTGCCCACTGTCAGTTGCACATGGATGGTCTCCAATACTTTGTGCAATGCCACTAGCCTGGAGGTGTGGATATCCTTGATAAATATGGAAACTCCCCCTCCTTTTGTGGTTTGGTTAAATACATTAAAGCATTAACATTTATACACCGTAACATGGAATAAGATATTCCTAGTTTGATGAAACAATTATACAAACTAGTCTTCAACAACCCCATTGATCAATGTAGAAAAAAATCAAATGCATCAACTTCTTAAAAGGACATTTATAATAAATTTAGATAACGTTTATAAGAGCACTCACTTAAAGTATAATTAAAATTATAGTATATAAATTACACTTGCTTTAAATGAGTAACTTCCTATTACTAAAGAATATAGCAAAACAGAAGTCCCATAGACTCTCAATGCTTGTATGTTGATTAAGTAAAACACAAACATGAAAAGATAATTTGAAATGAAATATACAATAGAATAGTATATAAGGAGCACCTCTCAATCTATATTTAGGCACATCACATATATTTATCAGGAGTATATATATATATATATATATATATATATATATATATATATATATATATATATATATATATCTAATACTGTTCCCTGAACAGCCATTTCACCGAAACTGAAATGGCTGGGCATACTTTCTTGAAAGTGTTTTTCAACAAAAAAACAAGCACTTTCACAGAAGTATGCTGAAAAGTAAGGGAAATTGTGGAGGAATGGCTGTTGCTGAGATCCCAGTACAGTGTGGATAAGGGAATATTCTCAGCGTGAGAATATAAAAGTAGGGGTGCAGGGGGGCTTGCCCCCCCAGCATAAACATTAATTGCTTTTTTTAGTTTTTGTTTTTTTGTTTTTTTTTACTTTTTTGAGGGACTTTAACAAAAGTGTTTTTTCTGTAAAACGCACTTTCGCTAAAGTTTGTTCGGCGGTAGATGTGGCTTCAGACTATTGAACTTTCGTTCGATAGTCCTAGACCCATATTTATATATATATATATATATATATATATATATATATATATATATATATATATATATATATATATATATATCTTAATTATATACTATAATATGAACTTAGTAATCCAGATCTTATTTTAAATACCTTTTTTTCCCCTTATTATGCTCTTATTAACTTCAGAAACACATAATACATATGATAACATTGGGTATAAAAGCATTAACATCTTTTAGTAAATGTAAACTGCAAAGGCACAAACGCACTTTTGTTCAACTTGTTTACACTCACAGAAAGCAATACCAATTTCAAAACATCCAACATATAAAGTGATAGCACAGAATGACCTAGGCCATGTGTTACTGTTAAGGAAACAAGTGTATTCCATAAAAAGGACCTGCCTGCATAATGAAAAGATACCTTAAGTTGTTTAGTAAATCTCACACTGGTAACAGAAATGTTTAAAAAAATGCAAAATGAAAAATTCCGGTGGGCTAAAATGAAACAGCAACTGTACCTCTATAAAACATTTACTTGCATAATTTATACCACCTACATCCAATTTGTTTACATATGAACTGCAATCATTAAACTTCCATATTTTATCAGTCAATACTTCCCCATGTTGTCACTCAATTCAGTCTATCAGCTTGCTAGTATGTCTTTCTCACAAACTTTACTTTAAGATTGTCACTGTGGATGAGTTGTTAGCATAACACAGCTGACAGCAGTAGGATATCTCTTATTTATAATACACAAAATTCAGTCTTCTAAATTCTGAAGTTTAAAGCAGCATTCCTTAAAGAAAACAGAATACAGCTCTGGTGCTTTGTTGAGCCACAAAACTTGCTTTTGGAAATATATTATCTAGTCTGTTTAAGTAGGTTATGCAAATTTATTTTGGAAACAGTGCAAGATGGGTTAAGGTAGAAATCAAAGGCTATATTTGCATACTGCAGAAGAAAGGAGCTAAAAAGCCCCTTCAAGCTATCATTATATGAAAACAAGCTCATGGCTATATTCCAAACAAGTAAATAGCAAAAAAAAAAAAAAATGATAGAGAGGAAACACAACACCTGTACTAGCAAATTCTTTTCAATGAATGCTTGCAACTACATCAAGCGAGTTCAAGTTATAAAAAAGGCGAAAATCATTTTAAATGTTAAACTGTACAAAAACAACTCTACACATCTGTCTAGCTCCCCACATCAAAACACACCACCACATACACCTATATCAATAAATGTATTAAATTATACAATTTAATGAAAAGATCAGTTTAATTATACTATTTAAACATACAACCCCACTGTAGTTAACCACCCATAAACCCTAACAGCTGCAAATAACCATTATCTACATACCTTCCTACAAGTTAATAACCATTTAGTATTATATTATTATATAATAACCATATAGATATGATCTATTTATTACTTAATATATTAAAGGAAAGCTTAAACGTGTTATAACATAACATAATAGAATATAAAACATGATTTAAAGATATAAATATTAGCTTCCTATCTCGATAACTATTCACCCCAAATTAAAATAATCTAAAAGGAATAAATAAAGATATTAACATTAGGGTGTGTGTTACTTATGTGGTCATTTTAAGTAGTCCATTTATAATTGCAGAAAATAAACAAATTACTGTGTCAGTCATGAATAAACAAATTGCCATGTTAATCATGAAACACAGTCACTCATTCATAGGTTGTTTAAGGTGCTTACCTTAGAAACCATGTTAATCATGAAATACAGTCACTCATGTCTGAATTTTTATCTTTAAGTGTGCATCCAGTTCTAATAGTGTATCTCTTCAAGGTAGACAAATTCCAGTCCATTCTTCAGTTTTATCCAAAAGTTTACTCTTCTTTATATAGTCCAGGGCATTCTCTAATGTATTAAAAGCTTTTGTCCATCAGGTAGAAAGATCTTAATTTTAGTAGTAAAAATGAGTTGAGCTTTGATGTTCAGTTTCTGTAAACATTTAATAAGAGCAATACACACATTTCTGTTTTTCATAATAGATGAAAAGTAATCATTATCAAATCTGATATTATTCTTGATTATTTTAATAGGAGAGTTTGCCCAAGCAGTTTTCAGGACTAAGTCTGTATCTTGACTGAAAAAAAATCTGACAATTACTGACCTTGGAGATAGTGGATTTTTCTTTAAGGAAGAGATAGAAAGGGATATGTGAGCTCTCTCAATACCAAAAGAGAAGACTGCAGGTAAGTTTATGGTCTTTGGTAACCAGGTATTAAAAAATGAAGCATGCTGTTACCTTCTTCTTTTTCCAGAATGCTATTAATCCTAATATTTAGGTTTTACACCTATCCATTTTTATAGACTATCCAGAAATCAAACTGATTGTCCAGTAGTCTGGAAAACACTATACAAACTCTGGTATTCTGTTTAAAAAAAGAAGCAGACTATCAGAGTTGTTATGTTTGCAGATTCACTATGCTTTTTATTACAAAAATTAGTAAATTCACATAAAAGGTATCACAAATGGAAAAAGAGGGTGTCCCTGCTCCTCTGACATGAAAATGATATCACAAAGTGGATGAAAAGTGGATGGGGCATGAAAAGGGTTATGGAAGATGCAAAAGGTGTGGTCTAAATCAAGTTTTATAAAGTATTTTACACCAAAAAAATGACTTAATATAACCGTGTGATTTTCCAAGCCTTCCAACAAGCTCCCCCCTGAGCTCTACTGAGCTAACCTTACATGAGTGTGTTGTACTTGTGTTTAATTATGTACTATAAATTGCTATGATCTAAAAATGTTTCAGAAAATGGGGGAGTTTGTTGGGAGGCTTGAAAAATCACATGGTTAAATTAAGTGATTTTTACTGGTCTAAAATACTTTTTTTCAGCATGGGTGTAACCTGGTTGTTTATCTGATTAAGTATCTTATGCAAGATGATGAAAGCGCTTATCATTATATATATAAATACAATTATTTGATTTTAAATCTATGAGCAGTGATTTTAAAAGGATTTAATGGAACTTTCTTTTAAGTACAATTCTGGTGCCTGTATTTTCAGCTTTCAGTGATCTGTTTGTTCCAGGTTTGTTTTTGGTATTTTGAATCATGATTAGACTGTTAGCCACAACAAAATGTGGTAACCCTCCTGTTCTCCAAGTCTTCTATATCCTCCAAAATTAAAGTATTTTGTTTGAGAACAAATTCCATATGATTTTAATTTTTAGCTATTTTTCCATCAAGATGATTAACTGTTTCTTCTATCCCTTAAATCTGTAGAGACTGCTGTATAAGAACTTCATTCAGTAAAACAATTTGTCTTTTACATTTGTCTTTTATATTTTCAGTTTTATTCTCTAATTTATCCATTTTCAAGGACAGATCATACATGATGCTGAGACTAGATTGTAATTCTTTTTTCATAGTATTTTCCTGGAAACTAGACTTAGAGTAGTTTGTTATAAATGAAAACAATCTTTAATATTTCTTTGACAGGAAAGAATGATGAAAAATCATAAAAAAAGTTTCTTAAAAATACTCATTTGAAAAGTATTTAATTATATAATGCTCAGTCATAAAACAGTATTCCTTGATTTATTATCAAAAACTCCTGTCGAAAGAGCTGAAAAGAACCAGAGCAAAAGATTAGTGTTGTTAACTGCTTAGCATTTTTGCACACCCACCAATTTCTTACATTTTTTAACCATTTATATTTCAAAAATATTTATTGCTTCAGTTCTTAACCTTAGCTCCAGCAGGTAAATCCAGGAGCTGATTATCGAAATCAAAGAATAAAAATCTCTTACACCCTCCACAAGATGTGTTTTTATGCAGTGCATTGTTGACATTGCCTGCCCTACAGCATACAAATGCTCCTTAATTCTCTTCACTAGAAAGCTGGACACTATGAACACTGACTAATATATAGATGTGTATATATATATATATATATATATATATATATATATATATATATATATGTGTGTGTGTGTGTGTGTGTGTGTGTCTGTGTGTGTGTGTGTGTATATATATATATATATATATATATATATATATATATATATATATATATGGGTCTACTTTACATGGTTGACTTTTCACAAAGTCGACTTTTATATGGCTGAGACCACATGATCGACTTTTGGAAAGCCGACCATGTAAAATAAACACAAAAAAACACAATGAACGTTTACCTTAAAACTGTTAGCAGGGGAGCAAGCCCCACTGCACCCCCTATGGGGGGCTCCATCCCCCACACCCCCGTAACTTAAATATACCAATTCCAAGATCACACTACAGTGCAGAAGAGGGAAATTTTCCCATTCCGCACTGTACAGAGATAGCGGTTCCCCATGGTCGGCTTTTCAAACGTTGACCATATGGACTTAGCCATATGAAAGTCGACTTTGTGAAAAGTCGACTATGTAAAGTAGATCCATATATATATATATATATATATATATAGAGAGAGAGAGAGAGAGAGAGAGTCAGAGGCTTACCTCACAAGAAAATATTAATTAAACTTTCCAGGAAATCATCAGATAAAAGAGTTAGTCTGGGTTAATATTTAATGTGTCACCAGATCAGACCTTCACTGATATCGTCTATATCTATATGTATATCTATATCTATATGTATATCTATATCTATATGTATATGTATATCTATATCTATATCTATATCTATATCTATATCTATATCTATATCTTTCTCTATATCTGTAACTGTATCTGTATGTATATCTATATCTATAGCTATATCTATAGCTGTATCTGCATATGTATCTATATCTATATCTACATCTGAATTTATATCTGTATCTTTATCCATATCTATAAATACAGCTATATACCTATATCTATAAATCTACATGACTGTACTACTAATACTGCCATCATCAACAAACAAAGCATCAACATTGGAGTTTGAAAATACCAGCATCAATATGTCACTATTCACATGCCAAGAAACAGTCTTACTGCATGCAAACTTGTACTGAAAAAAACAAATGCAATCAACATTTTATGCATGGGGAGAAACACCCTGCACCACCCATGTTGGGGGTTGCATCTTGCACCCCCTTGTAATCATATATACTGACTTTGAGATCATAAAATCATATGGTAAGGGCATATTTTCCAAACCCCATGAATTGTGAGATCTCATACACCTGTCAAGCAGCTGCTCAACTCTGACTTCAGAGTTAGTATATAAACATGTCAGGTTATGTGGTATGCCGATCTCCTGAAAAATACTTTTAATGTGCACTGATTTTTAAAATTTCCTGCTATGTGTATGGAATCATGCTTGCTTTTTTAGTTTCAGTTCAGCAAGGGTAGAATTAAGGAGGCAGCTACCCTGCCTGCAGAAATTGAGGGACAGAATCAGTAGCTTTGCCAAGAGGCTCTTCTCTCTCTCTTAGTTGAAAAGTATAGCAAACGTCCTTGGCATTACTTATTTTTACATATTTTGGCTTGGTTAGACCTTCAGGGCACTGCCTATTTTCAGAGAAACCCTTTGACAATTGATAAAAGACCTTAATAAAAACAGTTTTATATTATATAAAATCTCACTGGGGTAGAATGATAAAAAGAAAAGAATAAATACGTTTGAATCCCAGACATCAATGCATCATATATCTAAACATATTAAAAAGGAAAACTGCATTACATGTTTAACATTAAATGAGAGACAGATACGGAAAATATAGAAAAATAGTAACATTAAATACGAAATGCTACATCTACTCTAAGAGAGGTTTGTGTTAAAAGTACTTTGCATAACTTTCTGATGGCTGAGTAATTGGTATTACTTAATTATTAATATTAATAATAGCGAATTAAATTATCTTAATTATTAGTATGCATTTAAGCAGCCCGAATCAAGCTTTCACAACTGTGTATATGACAGTCAATATGTAAAGACAGCTATCTATGTACACATACAGATACACACACACACATATACACACACCCACACACACACCCACACACACACACACACACACACACACACACACACACACACACACACACACACACATTGACATCTGCAAAACCAAGTCTTTATTTATGCAGTGTAGCAAAAAAGCACTTGTCTGCTGCAGTGTATGAATTAAAGGGATTGCATTTTGTGAATAGAACAAAGAGGACAAAGTGAGCTCTGAATTTTTTCTTCCACTTTTTTATTTTTGATTTGGTCCTCAAATCTGGCTTAGGAAGCAACAGTTGCAGTTATTACCCTGGGCACTAATAGACCTAGTGCTGATCTAAGTTTTGGAATTCACATTGAAGAGTCTTAGACAGCTAACTGCACTATTCAAAATAGGTGAGTCTATATTATAAGTTCTAAACACATATATCTGAACACCTAAAAGCTGACACATAAAGATCGAAAGCTGAAAACCGCTAACAGTAACTTCCGCAAGTTTTGTCACAGGGAAAAACTTTGCTTGGCTGGCAAATAGAAAAACAAACTTTAAAACCATAATCAAGTGGGGATTTGTAACCTCATACCCCCCAATGTAGGGGACTGTTCCTCCCACACCCCCCCTGACTAAATATACCAACTTCAAGATCACTCTACATTGGAGAAATCGGCATTTCTTGATAATGGCCAAGCAATTTTTTCCCTGTGAAAAAATTCGCAAAAGTGGCCGTTCATGGTTTTCAGCTTTTGCTCTTTATGTGTCGGTATTTAGGTGCTCGAATAGATGATGCTTCGAGCTTATAATATAGACCCCAAATAGGTTACAGTACTGACTTATTACATCTTATATTGAAAACAAATTAAATCTAAGCAGTAGCAAAGGCAGCCCATTCATTACAGATGGCTTATGTTTTCTAAGTAACAGCACATTAGATAAACACAGAGCTAGGAATATTTATGTATTTATTTTATTTATTTGTATTTGTTTATCAAGGAAGAGCACTGATTGTAGAGGACCTGTTTCAGGCCCAGCCCTTGTGGCATATATAATAACAAAAAATAGTACGCATTTACTTAAAGTTAACATAAGCAGATTGAGTGATAATAAAGTTAAGTACAGGTTAACATAGGAAACATTCAGAATTAAACCAATAATCTAACAGAGTATATATGGGTATATTTATAACAAGGAAGTGGAAAAATAGGACAGTGGGTTGAGTAATCGAGTAAGTATATAAAAGCAGATTGGATGTCATCTGGAAGAAAGCTACATTCTCTTGTGTAAGAGAAGGATACGCTCTGGGAATGGAATGTAAACAGCAAGGTATGACTGCATTTGAAAGTGTGTGGCTAGGCAGCAAGAGTGTGAAAGGATTTATAGCTATGTTTTCCACTGTGGGTGATGCTGAGTCAAGTAACATGCCCTTCAGATGGACATTTGCGTTCAAATTGTTTATTCAGGGAGTGCGTTTATTGAAGTTGAAGCTTTGAGTAGTCAGTAAGTCCTTTTAGGTTTCATGGGATTAAGTGTCATAGCTTGAGGGCCAGTACAGAGAAGCTGTGAGTAGAACAATGCAGTATGGCAGATGTAGCTTGCAGAGATGAGTCATATCTGGCTCATTCACATCCATATACACTTTATTTGTAGGATCTCTCACTGTAGCAATAATATAACAAAAAATGCATGCTTTTACAACTAGTTCTAGAAAATATCATTTCTGCATCCATGGAAAATTATTACAGATAATTAACCTCACAATAATAGGAATCTCAGTGGTTCCAAGTGATGTGAAAAGTCATATGAAACAGGGAAATATGATTTCATTTTTAACTTTTAGAATATATTTGAAAGCCATTGATATAGTTTCCATTTTTATTTGCTTTGAGAGACTCATCATTTGAGATGTACCTTAAAGCAAAATTCTGCAGAAATTGATTTTTCAGGATTAAAGATTTTTAAGAAGAATGGTGACAGGAGTTTCAGCTCAAGGATATTTAGAAAATTGATACATAAAAATATTTGTCAGTCCCAGTATTTAATTATAATATTTCATTGAATTAGATACTGTGAGTAGTATATTTCACAGTGAGAAAATTATTTCACGTACAGCTCTGAATAAAACAGATAAGAGATTTGTAAATTAGGAGTAAATTCAAGAAGTGCTTAACAAGCAGAAGCAATTTAATGCACAAAAAGAATATATACAGGCATTCAATGTGCACTGGACTCAAGAGACTTCATAGCTGCTATACCACAAAATCAAATGCAAAGTCTTTTATTCCAGTTATATAGGCTGCACGTTTCATAGAGGTGACTTTCAACACATCGAAAAAATGCATGCAGATATAAATATTAGAAATGTAAGGAGTGAAAGTCATAAATATTTCTTTATAAGAGAATCAATATAAATGAGCTGCTGATCTCAAATTGTTTTCCAGTGGATCAGAAAAGAGCATTCAAACATCACAAAGTGACTGAACTTATAATGGAGAACAATTGCTTTGTTTATTCTTTAACTTCTTTTAAATGCATCATTGCAAGCTGTGCTTATTGTTACAATGCTGAGGTGCTATACATGGCTTTTTCTACTCACAGAAGTTTTAGGTTTTGTAAGGTAAAATTATTTAAATTGCTGAGCAAGTGTTTTGCAGCAGAATACAAACAATAAATATAACAACAGTAAATGCAATTTGCTATGTGTAGCATGTATATATTAGTGTTTTAATTCAGTTAATAAGTGTGCATACAAATGAAAACTGTATATATTTAGGAAACCCAGACTCTAAACACTGCTTTCTGTATGGGAGCTGCATGTAAACTTTAAGAATGTTGAACATCAGTTAAAAAAACTCAAGGTTCATTTTGTAATGGTCACTGGCACTGGTAAAGGGTAGCAACTGGCATTGCCAGTGACCAGGTTCCAGATAGGAATCAAGCTTCTGTTTTTTTTTTTTTTTTTTTTTTTTTTGGTCAGTGGCATAGGATGAAATGGGCAACAGCCAGCTCTCCTATCTCAGAGATGGCATTTGGGGAAACCCAATGTCTGGAGATCCTTTGATTGGGTTCAGGAGTTAAGGGTCAAATTGATGATGTCTGGGGATTATAACTAACTGCTATGAGAATGATGGCTCCTAACTCATAACTTGCAACCCTCTTTGGGATCATTTTCTGCCTGGGCCTAATCAAGAGTCACCAAGACATCACATCATCATCCATAGGAGTTTGGAAGGCCCACCACTTAAAAGGTTATGTTTGCAGTACCTGATAAGTAATAACTGGGGGAATCCATGGCAGGACTAATTCACAAAAAGGGAGGATAGAGTGCAACATAGTATGGGGTTGGGGTAGAAGACACACAATAATGCAATTGCTGCTGTGAGGTTACAATGTACAACAATTTATCAAAAGTCCTGGGGTGTATTGCATTCAGGTAGAAAGTGCTACAGTTAGGCATTTGCAGCAAGAACTGTTTACTACTAACTCTCTGTCCAATAGTATTTATTATCTAGCTAAAACAGAAGGCACATTTAAGATATCCAATCTGTTATGGTAACAAAATGTATAGGGACATAGTACATGGCCAAAGGTTACAGTTTACCTGAACTGAAGAGAAGTAGAAAATTCAGTGCAGATTATCCTAGTATGGAAAATGAGCTGGCTGTAGCCATTATCCAGTTTAATAAGTTGCTGAAGGTGTGACCTGTGCAGTTATACATAGCCATAAGGCCAGGGCGAGAAAGACTTTTTTGAACATCAGAAAATTGCACTTAATTGATTGCTACTACAGGTCAGAAGTTCTTAAAACAGAGGTGAGAGTCCAAAGAGAGACAAAAATGCATGTAGAAATCCTAGCAAAATACAACTCCTTCTGTATTTTATCACAGTGCTGTTTTTATTATTATTATTATTATTATTATTATTATTTTATTATTATTATTTATTTATTTTTTGTTAAACAAATGCCACTAAAGAGGTTCCAACTTGCTAAAACATTTGGTCTTTACAGTATTACAAACTGACACCCTTTCAGAGAATATACTCCAGAAAATCCACTAAGGTTTGTATGCAGTTCTCATTTTCAAAACCGGTATATATTACAATGTCACAATGGCTTGGCTGAAATGTGTAAGTCCATAGTTTCATAAGCACAAGGCAATCAGTCTGCAGACCATTATAAGCATAGTCAAAAACACAAATTCAAAAGGTCATCCTGACTTTAAAGAGGGCAAGAAAATGTAGAGTGTGAAAGAATTTGAAGCTGCCCATCTAATTATCTAGGTTTACAATGAAAGTGGCAAGGGTGCTACTTTGCTTCATATACAGTGGAAGTTTCTTCCACTTGTGATGAATACATAGAGATATGAATCTTTCATAGCAGTGTGTCTTATTTATCTGTTGATGAAGGCTTAGTTCTTTTAATTGGTTATTTGAGATACAGTTTGCAAAGCAATAGGAGGTCAAAGGAGGTTGGACCTTTCACAGATTGAAAGCCTACATGCAGATCTGTAAGGTGTAATCTGTAAGAGATTGAACAAAGGGAACTTTTGTTTGAAAAAAAGAACTGCCAGTCTATCTTGAAAACTAAGATGTTTGAGACCATTGAACGTTTTACTTATGAATCTCAGAGGTCTCTCAAGCTGAGTGATTTGTTTAGATAAATACATGCCAAAGGGTCAATTATATTCAGTGGTGGGTCTGATGAGATTTGACTACAGGAGAATGAAGACATCTGTAGGTCAAGTGGAGATGCATTTGCACATTAGATGTGCAAGACAACAGGCTTTTAAACTACTGCAGAGACAAGATGGTAAAATGCTAAGGAATTGTCAACAAGATTGCCCAGATCTCTTACATCGATGTCAGATTGGAGGGGTGCATTAACTATAAGGAATTTGAAGATGATTTATTTACCATAAAGAACTTTGCTACATTTCTTTGCATTTCATTTGCCACCCTTTCCTTGCATATGTTGCTAATATAGTCTAACCCATGTTAGAGTAACTGAGAGTCAGTGGAAGATCGAATAATACCTAGTTTACAGTCATCATCAAATTTTGATAGCCATGGGCCAGGAGTGTTGGCCTGAAGGTCTGAGAAAAAGATGCCAAAGAGTTGAAGGCCTAACAGTGAGTCCGGTAAGTCCTATAGTGTACTGCTAGTAGTGTTATTTTGCTTTCAGAAGCGGTAACTGCAACTCTAACCGCATGAGATTTGTCAGAAAACCAGTTAGCTATCCACAGCATAACATAAGGATTTATATGGAGATGTACAAGTCTGTCATTAAGACCTGCATGGTGAATACTACCATAGGCCTTGGTCATGTGAAGATATCCTTATGCACTACATAACCCCTAAGCACTATGTCAGTTACTTTTTCAAAGAAATTAATGAGATTAAAAAGGCAGGACTTTCCTTTATCAAAGCTGAATTAATGAGGTTCTAAGGTTAAGAGATGTTCAATGTCTGGATTAATAAAGTCTGAAATAAAATGTTCCATAGATTTACTTATGAGGCTAGTGGGGTTAATGGGTATATAGTTACGAGGATCCAAGTTTAGGACACCCTTGTTTAATGCCTTTGCAGTCCTTCTTTTCTGGTCTTCTGGAATAAAACCATTGGGAATGCTTAGCGTAAAGACAGTAAGTAAAAGGTCAAAGAAGCTATATTTGACACTGATTCTCAGGCAACCTGGTATGTTATCATTGCCCATGAATGAGATGCTGTTAGCTTGTGTGAGGACTGACAGAACTTGTTGCATATCAATTACATGGGGTGGCTGAGATTGGGGAATCTGTGGAATAGCTATAAGTATGGGTGGAGTAAAATTTGTACTAAATTTGTCAGCTAGAATATTAGCTATCTCCTCTTTGTCAGAGTGTGTAGTATTATTGTGGACTAATATTGAACTCTGTTGGGTATTGGTTCTTCCCTTCTTGAGATAATTAAAGAAATATCCCTAGTTAGTTTTGCACTTAATTCTGAGCATTCTAATGGTTCCGTAAGTTCTTTACCAGTTTCCGTATTTGTTAACATAGGTCAAACGAGTCCACTTACTTGCATTAAGCAATTCCTTTCTTTTATTACATAATTTATTTGCATGAGTATTCCATCACAGGGATTTGTTTTCTATTTCTCATCATATTCAATGTGAGAAGAGACTGCCTTATCAAAACAACTATTTAAAGGGGAGTAGAAGTCAGGGCATAGGCAATGCCTTTAGCAATGCACTCTAACAAAGGAGAATTAAACATTGTTTACTTAGTTCATAAAGTAACTGTAGAAAGTTAATATCTTAGAAGCCCCTAAGCATAGAGGCATTAATAGAGGAAACACCACCAGTTTTAAAGAAGAAAGTCAATAATTTATAGACTTTGAAACCATGTATAAATGCACTCTTTTGAATCTCCTTTACCATGTTTAGAGCCCACAATGTTACTTGTTCTTTATCTTAGCACTTGTACCACTAACACTCTACAGCAGCCATCATGTTATGGTGTTGAGTATTTTTATTAGTCCTACTCAAACTCTCATGCCATGTTGATTTTTAAACAGATGTATTCACCGAACAGCAGACCTATTTATAATATCCTTAAACTGCTGAAAATTCTCTAGCCATTTGCCATCTTCACTAGCTTGCAGGTTTATCTGAAGAGGTCCCTAATTCCCCTTTAAATCCAGATTCTTAATCCCAAATGGCCTCTCTTACCTTCCACTGTTCCTACATACTATCATTAAGTATCCGTGGATACATCTATGAGCTTCCAAGTTAACCTTTAACCTCGATCTTTAGACATGTCCTCAATTCCTTGCCCATATGGTTCACCCAGAAATTATGCTGATTCATATCAGTCAAAGTAAGAAGAAAATATTGGATTATAGGGACTCCAATTACCCAGAAAAGCGATTCTGCATTGTGGTTACAAAAAGAATTGAAAAACAGTAACAAGAGCTGCAGTATATTAGGAAGATATGATACTCCCTTGATCTACTATTGACAATAATCTCAAATTCTAGTCAAACTGGATTGAGAGAGGCATGATCTGTTGGGCCTCCCTTTTTCAGTTTTTCACCTAAAGCATCTCCCCTACAAAAAATTGAAAAATTGGCAATACCTCCAGTTACTTGCCTCTCATATCACACCTCTGTATTTTTACCATATGGAGTCCAATCACATCTCACATGTGTAGGATTATGTAATTGCTGTTATGTTTGCTAGTTCTGAAAACTGTACACAAACTAATCTAGATTATGCAACTTTATGTCTTATATATTGTATAGTATGCTGTATAATGTGAATATGTGTTTT
This sequence comes from Protopterus annectens, assembly GCF_019279795.1. Lineage (NCBI taxonomy): Eukaryota > Metazoa > Chordata > Ceratodontiformes > Protopteridae > Protopterus > Protopterus annectens. The sequence goes on from NC_056744.1 coordinate 1,232,416,800, forward strand.
TATTTATTTATTTGACATTTGTTTACCAGGGTGGTCTGACTGAGTCTACAGAACCCATTTTCAGCAGAAGCCTGGGATGAAAAGCTCCACATACAGTAGAATACTATTACAGTATAATACAATACAATACAAATTACCTTAGAAATACTTTACAAAAATAAGTTGAAAGAACAAACTATGTTACAAGATGTTGCAACATATTACTACACATCTAGATAATTCTATAGAGTTAAAACATTACAGACAATAATAATCACTCTCACCATGCATGATGTATGTAGTTGGCAAAAAATAGTATGTAGGTAGTGCAATGTGTGACATTGACTGTTATAGTATATGAAAAATAGAATGTTAGTTTCAATTAGGAAAATAGCAGCCAGAAAGTTAGTGATGCAGATAGATAGTGAGAGAGAGTGTTCAGAAGAATAGAAGCAATAAAGCCAGAGCAGTAGCTTAAGGATATGGTATAGAAACAGAGAAGGAGTTAGAAGAGCCTTAGGATCTTGCAGTTTGTGAGGGATTGAAATGTATCAGAAGAGGATGATGAGGCTAGTGTGGAAGAAGAGGAAGACCTGAGCATTTGGAAGGCTTTATCCAGGAGCAGAGCCATGTATTTTTGAGATGATTTTTTAAAAAGGCTTTGAAATGGGTTATACCAGGCATAGACCTAGAGATGAATTCCACAGTATAGAGACAGTGTACGAATACAGAGAGTGACCTGGTTTTCTTGTGGGTTTTGAGCTAGCTAAGACATTTTTGTCTTTTGATCATAGGGATTGATTTGGTGTGTAAGGTGTGACTAGATTGGCTCATGCAGAGCAGGCACTAGGCTTGAAAATAAGGTTGTGTAAGGTAGATAGCTGAATAAAGGCAAGTTGGTTGGGGAGTTCAGGCCAGTTTAATTCTAGGAGTGGTTTACAGTGGTGTGTGTGATATTTAGAGTTTGTGGCAAACTTTGCAACTTTGTTCTAGCACTGTTCCATCTTGCTTAGGGTAGAAGTTTGTAGATAGGGGCACCATAAAGAAGTGAGGGAAGTAAAAATGTTTTTGCCAGGGTAGATTTGGTTGATACAGTAAAGAAATGTTTGTTTCTATATAAGAGTCCCAGTTTTGATGAGTTTTCTTTATACTGTGCTGTATATAGGGGTCAAATGAAAGTTTATTGTCAATGATAACACCTAAAAGTTTGGTTTCCTGTGCTATTTCTATGACAGCGTTGTCAGATGCAAGGATGTTGAAATGATCAGTGACAGGGGAGGTGTTTTGGGGATGAAAGAGTACTAGTTTTGTCTTCTTTGGATTAAGAAAGAGTTGGGCATTTCTTAGCCAGGATTCAACTGCAGTAAAAGACTGTTGAGTTTAGGAAAGTAGTTCTGGTAGTGATTGAGCAGTAAAGATTATGGAGGAATCATCAGGGTATTGAATGAGAGTTCCAGAATGAGAGGTAGTGTGAAGGTTGTTTGTGAAAATGTTGAAGAGTAGGGGTCCTAGGATGGAGTCTTGAGGGACTCCAGTAGGGTTGTGGAGAAAGGGTGAGAGTTCATTGGACCATTTCACTGCTTGTTTACGATGCTTGAGGTAGCTCTGAAACCATTTTACTGTGTTATGTGAAAAGCCTACGTTAGACAGTGTTCAAAAGTAAGGGGTGAGACACTGTGTCAAAGGCCTTGGAGAGATCAAGGAATATGGAGGTTGTATAGCATCCTGTATCTCTTGCCTTGTTCGCAGTGTTTACAAAAGACAATAGTTTTATTTTTTTATCTTTCAATTTTCATTTAACATATCATTACTATGTTTCTTCTGGTCAGAGACTGAAATTATGATCAGTGCTCTACTCTTGTTCATAAATTGAAATCAATGAATAAATACATAATAAACAAATAAGCAAACAAATAAATAAATACATTGCAAGACTGATTTCATAAGTTTGTATTAGTTTTTCCTACTCAAGATTCCCCTCAGTCACAACAAAATGTCTGTCGTGTAGTTTTAGTAACACACACAAGCATCTTTGATAATTCTGTATAAACATCTCATGATTTCTATAGATAATCCTTATCAGAAACTAAGAGAAATGAGGGGAGGCCATTTCCAATAATTTCACAGACTGAGGTGGAAATAAACACTGTTTAACTGGAATGCAAATAAAGAATAGTCAGCTCTGACCTTCATTTCTTTTAAACTAATAAGAACAAAATGTGACCTTCCTTCTGTACTCTCACAGTAGTAAGGAATATGTAGATCTGATTGATGATAAAGCTGCGACCAGTGTGGGATTACTTTTATTCATGTGATTTAGGAGTAAACCAGTGCACAGACAATATGGTCTAGGTATCAACTCAGTTATAATTTTGCTAGAGGAGTGCAAATCTTCTTGATATGGGAGGTCACTTAACAAGCTTACTACTTAGCAGTGAGGTTTTGTAGTAGTTTAGGCAATAGTTTCAAAAACACATATACCGGAAACAAATAAAATGAAAATAAAACACCGGGAGATAACCAAAACAAGAGAATTTAATGTTTATTTTATTTATTTATTTTACATTTGTTGACTGGGATAGTCTGACTGGATTCATGTCCATTTTCAGCAGAGGCCCAGGGAGCAAAGCTCCAAGATAAGCAGTTAAGATTACAGATACAATATACACAGTGGTTACATACTTAACAAGTTATACAAATTCCAAGGTTAGACCAAGAAACATTAAACAGTAAGCGCTTTCATCCAGATAAGACTTCTTCAGACTGAGTAATGTTACAAAAAATCTCTAACAATTAAACAATCAACTAAAAGCACATGACTACCAATTAATGCTTTAATCCCTTTCTTTCAAAGAAGACTACAAAATATTTCCTATCATTTAACCCAGGTGGGTGCCAAGCATTCAGTCTCACTTGCCAATCATATTCTAACCACCGAAGTTCATCTTCAGCATTAAATTTTTTATCATAACATAAGACTTCATCCAAAACACAAAACTTAAAATCTATTTTGCACTGGTTTACTTTGTAATGCTTCCCAAATGCATTTTTCTCATCTCCAATACTCACAGCATATTTATGCTGATACACTCTTCTGTTTAATTTCCTATTAGTATGACCCACATAAAATGAGTTGCATGACGTGCATAACACTAGGCATGCTACAAATTTAGACTTAACAAGTAAATCTACCTTTAAGCTGTGCCTTATAACCACTGACATTAATTTCTTTAACATCCGTCAATAATAAGTTGCATAATTTGCAATTATAACACTTATACATACCAAGATTAGTACACTTTGTCTGTGGGGGATTTAATTTATTTCGAAATAGATTTTTAAAACTTTTCCCCTTCTTTTGTACAAACACAAGGGATTCCCCTACTACTTTTAAGATGTCAGAATTACATTTTAACAAACTCCAATTGGCTGAAATAATATTTCTTATAGCCTCTGTATTCAGGCTATTTGTGACTTGTATAGACGTTTTATAATCCACCTCTTTATTACCAGTATTTTTTGTACATTACCTTTCCTTCTCTCATCAATTTAATTGTATTTCTCCATAACTATATCCTTAGGATACCCTCTAGTTATAAATTTAACTTTAAAGGGAGTTTACACTGAAGGCCAATGCAATGGATATAGTATTAGTTCTTGAAAACCAGAGTGATTAAATCTGTTTACCTTTAAAACCGTGAATCACAGAGGTTCAAGTGCTCATATGAGCGACTCGAAACCACGAAACTGAAAATGTTGACAAACCTACATGTTTGAAAAACAGCAAATCGAACAGCAGATTTGCTGTTTTTCAAACATGAATGTCGAAGAAATAAAAAGAAAATGTAAAGCAGGGGGGCAAGCCCCCCTTCACCCCCTACTTTATTATTCTAACTCCGAGATCGCACTACAGTGGGGAAAGGAACCATTTCCCAATCCTCACTATAGTGCAATCTGCCCCAGAATGTCAAATGTGCAATGAGCGAATCTCACTGTGCATTCATTCATCACACATTCGAACCTTTCCGTTCAGCATTTGCATACTGTGCAGACTACTTTTTAGAAATATTCTGTTCGCCCTTTTGCAATATGCGGTTTTAAAGGTAAACCGATTAAATCATATATCCATTCTGTGCAACCTCATTGATGGCACTAATGGTGTCACTCTGTATCTCTCCTTTAGACTATTAATTGTAGTAAAAAATTCTGAGTTTTCAGCTACTAATTATTAAGTAAATATAGGATGAGTTTTGATGGATTTTCCAGCATACTAAAACCAATATAGAAAACTGGAATGTATAGCAGCCTAGCCTTCATTTCACTGTCTAGCATATCCTGTCTTGAATAAAAAAAAAAAAAAAATGATTTCCCTATAGCTGTTATTGACACACCTAATATTCTGTGTAGGTATACTCCTATGCCATTCCACTCCTAATGAGTGTGACGTTACAGGTGTAAAGAGAAGCAATACCTAAGGTTGTAAATACATCAGCATCATTTAAGTTGATGTCATCCTTTATAAACGCATTCTATGAACACCTTCAGGAATGCATGGATCATGCAATCCCAAATAAAACCAAGACCCAATCCTCCAAAGGCAGGAGTCCTGTCTGGTGGACCCCAGCCATAAACAAACTATACAATAGAAGGAAGAAGCTACTACATGATAGAGCAAAATCCCAAAAAGGGAAGGCATCTCTGACCAGTATTAGCAAAAAACTACCGGCACTCATAAAATCGTCTAAGGCCAACTTCGAGAGAAAAATTGCACAGGACACTAAGGATAATCACAAGGCTTTCTTTAGTTATGTTAGGAACCTGGGTGGAAATTCCCAGATATGCTCAGAATTAGTCCAAAATGACAAAAAATACACCAAACCCACAGACATTGCCAACATCCTAGCTGACAGGTTCAGTGCAAACTTCTCCCCCCCTCCCCACCAAAAGGGCAAATATCTATCCCAGCAGAGTGCTGCCCCCCTGACATCTCAGATGCTCAGGTAAGAGCCGCCCCCTCAAAATCAAGAAACACAGCATCAATGGGACAAGACGGTGTTCCGGGCTGCATCCTACATGAACTCCAAGAAGAGCTAAACCCAAACATAAAACTATTGTTCAATCTCAGCCTTAATACAGGATATGTACCCAAAGAGTGGCGTACAGCAACAGTCGTCCCTCTCCACAAAGGTGGTGCCTCAGCGGATCCTGGAAACTATCGCCCCATACGCCTGACTAGCTTGGTCTGCAAAGCTATGGAAAGGATCATCATGGACCTCATAAATAAAGATATTGGGGACCTACAGACATTGGATCCTACCCAGTTCAGCTTTGTTAAGGGCAGATCCTGCCTCTTAAACCTGGTCGAATTCTTTGAAACAGTCACCAAGGCCATTAACAAGGGGAAGGTGGTCCACACAGCCTACCTGGACCACGCAAAAGCCTTCGATACAATACCTCACTCGGGCATTATAGATAAGCTCACCAGCTTAAATATAAACCCCTATGTCACTAGATGGGTTGCAAACTGGCTCAAGGACAGAACCCACATGGTTAGAATTGCTGGAGCCATGTCAGACTCCAAACCAGTTACAAGTGGCGTCCCACAAGGCTGGGACCTCTCTTGTTCGATATATATTTCTTGGAGGTACAGGCCAACACGGAAGGACTGTGGCTGACCAAGTTCGCAGATGACTGCAAACTAGGCGCCATAATCGACTCTCCAGCTGACACAAGCATCCTACAATAGGGCCTCATAGAAACAGACAACTGGTGCCAGAGCCATGGCCTCAAGCTAAATGCCAAAAAGTGTATAGTCATCCCCTTTGGCTAAAACAAAGTCCCCACAAATTACCACATAGGTGGTAATCCATTACCACGGAAGAAGTAATTAGGGACCTGGGGACCCAGGTTGATAGCAATCTCTCATTTGAAAACTACGTGGCCAAAGTGGTTAGAACAACATTTTATATAGCCCACCTAATCATGAAGGGATTCACATCTAGATTAGGGGAGGTCATCATGCCTCTTTACTCATCCCTCATCAGGCACATAATTGAGTACAATGCCCTTTTTGGGATGTACCTTACCAGGCACCTGCAGCAACTGGAAAGACCCCAAAAGTACCTCACCAAGAGGATCAAACAGATGCCATATGCTGCCCGGTTAAAGAAACTCCAGCTCTACTCAGTGGCATACCACCTGCTCAGAGGTGATCTCTACCTGACGTACAAAGCCATGTCCAACCTGGAATTAATGGACATGCTGCACCTCAGAAAATCCAAATCCCATCAAGCTACGCGCTCGAGAGACTTGAACCTCGGCACTGAAATAAATAGGATATGCAGTTGGGACAGATTCATAACCCAGAGGCTCCCTTCACTCGGGAATAAAATCCCAGTCCAGGTTAGGCAGAGTCCCTCATTGACTCTCTTCAAGAGGAATCTTGATGAGTGGATGGGAGATCGTAGATTTACCCCGCGTATCACTTCTGTGTCACTGTTAGACAGAGGCACAGTATACTAACCTCGAAAAAGGGCATAGCAAAATTAATTTAAAATGGGTGGCAAAAGCCAAACATACTCTGGCTAGGCTTATAAATGCCCTAGGGCAGATAGCCTAGTATGAACTTATGAACCTTATTATAAACCTTATTAGTTTTATGAATTAAATTAGCTGAATCATGAATAAACAAAATCAGCTTTATCAACATGGATTTATATTAAATAAGGTAAATATGGCAAGAAACTTTCTCTTTTAACCTTTAATTGACAAAATGTCTTTTTGTGGGGGGATCTAAAATAATTTTATGGATTTTTTGGTATCCAATAAATATAAGCTGTTATTAGAGTCAGAATTATAAAATACTCTAATAGTACACCATCAGTGAAACCTTATGTAAACAATCCTCTATGGTACCATCAAGCCATTTATATACTTTGGCTAGGATTTAAAGGCAAACTGTATAACATCATACCAGTTAATGGTGAAGGAAGCAGAGATTCAAAGGCAATACCTAATGCATTGTCTTCTTCACTGTGAGCCACCTCATGTAGCAAATTCTGGAATACTGTCACTTTGAATCCAAGTGTTTATATCTGGAAACATTGTAGTAGAAGTTTGTATCACTCCATCAGTCATTATGGTCTTGTAGTTCTCATCTCCCTCCTTCTCAATAAGCCCATTTGTTCCCCTTCACCTGAGTGAGTGCTGACAGTGGCCATCATTTAGAAAGTCATTAACAAAATGCAAGCTTCATTAGTTTTTTTGTCCTTGTTACCTCACACACCTAGCAAGGTACTACGGAGAGGATATGTAATGGCTGGCTCCTCACCTTCATATGAGGCAAAAACAAACAGGGTAAAAGCACAAGCCAAGCCAAAAACTCCTTATTGCAGCAAAAGGAAGGTCCCAGCAGCCAAGCACAAGCCCACAAAAAGCCAAGGCATAGTTAGTAGCTAAGTCCACAATATGAACACTTTTTTATTTAAAATCAGCAAGCAGCAAAAATGACGTAAAGCGCTTGTCATCTCACTGGTAGTGAGACTTCCTCAGACAAAGTTTCAAGTATAAAACAACTCTTTAAATACCCTACCCAATGTCTAATTAACACTCCTTGAATTAATTAATTGAATTAATACCAACCATTTCAGTGTGATAGCTTTGCAATTCAGTGTCAAACAGTTCTGCACTCCTGTTTACATTCACATTTCCAAATGCAATGCTTCAGTCAATAATCTCAGCATTCCGGACTTTACTACAACAGCTTTAAACCTACCGTTCTAACAAACCTTCACTAAAACATTAAATCCATATTCAATTTAGTATAATTTCAAACCTTTACAGCTAGCTGGAAACATAACTAGTTAAATGCAGTCCGTTACAACTGATGCATTCACAGACTGAAATAAAACAGTTGATTTTACCTGTCTGTCCATACTTGGGTAGTAACCAACATTCTTTTGATAATTACAATATCCAAATTGGAAAAATATTTTTTGTCCTTTAGTCATAAAAAGTAGTTGAACTGTTTCTATCATTGTTGACTAATTGTTACAGTTCACCTCCACCTTGTCAGTTATGAGTATATGTAACAGCACTATGTAGTGGAGTCTGCACTTAAAGCAACAGTACTGTACTTAATAAGCTCCACTGTAACCTATTCCACATGAACACCCAAAGCCTGGATGGCGGCATGGTCAATTAAGCCCGTAGCAGTCAGGTGTTCTAAAGTGTTTCACACTTTAAAATAAAATCGTATGCCAATGTTAAAAACTCTTAAACTTCCAAATATATTAAAATTTTAAAAAGTACATAAAGACCCCTTCAACTACACATAAACATGTGACTGCACATAAGTAAATATGTCCTACAGACGTCAAAAATTAACAGTTTCAATTCAACCATAGTGATATAGAAAATGTTCAAAAATGTCAAGAAATAATATAAATATGTTTGCTGAATAAATGTATTGGACCTAGTCCCCAATCCCTAAGAAAGATGTCCCCTCAGCTATTGATCTCCGTCATCTTGATAGACTTTTCATTGTTAATTTACATTTGATTGAATAATATTCATTCAGTCCTAGGTACTGGCAGGCTCTGGTCCGTATTTGCCACATTAATTCTAATTTTTCCAACATCAAAGAACTAGGACCTCCTCTCATCTCATCCACCTTAATTGAATCTATAGCTCTAAATTTAAATGAATGTGTAGGACAGTCTAGGGTATGTTGAGCAATTGTGCTGTCCTGTTTCAAGGTTCGGGTGCTGTAAACATGTTCATACACCCTTTTCTTAAATTTCCAGTCTGTTTTCCCTATGTAGAAAACATGGCAATTCTGGCAGTACCCCAAACAAACTACACCTTTTGTATTACAATCAAATCTCTGTGGGGTCATATAATCCACCCCTTTGATGTTGAATCTTTCCCCTATGTCCATGTATGGACAATATGTACATCTACCACATTTGGTCATACCTACTTTTACTATCCTTTGCCTATTTTCTTTCTTTTTTGATAATAAACACTTAAGGTTGTTACCCCTTCTAAACACTACTTTAGGGGGGGGGGGTCTTTCAGTTTACAGGTCAATACAGCATCTGATCTAATAATCTCCCAGTTTTTGTAGATGATCTCTCTTATGTTATAACCATCCAAGCTGAACTTTGTGATATATGATGGAATTCTAGTTGAGAGGATTAAAGGTTTAAACTCTATTTGGAGCTTCATTATCAGAGAGTCATGATCTGAGAAGGGGCATGGAACTATTGATAAGTTAAGGATTTTTGTTTGTAAATCTTGAGCTAGGAATAATTTGTCTATTCTGGTTTGTGTTCCAAATCTATGGTCTTTATGGGAAAATAATAAGGATTTATCATCTTTTACTTTAAAAGTGTCTATTAAATTAAATGAATCAATCCATCTTTTTAAGGATTTTGAAATAGTTGCTATGCGAAAAGACTTCTTGGAGGTTTCAGAAGCTTCTATGGTACAATTAAAGTCTCCTCCCAGTATAAGATTTCCTTTATAATTGTTGGAAATAAAATCTAGGTGTTTTTTAACCATTCCTGCTCCAATTCCTGGGAATCAATATAGATTAGCTAATGTCCATATTTTATTATTAAATTTAATTATAACAAATGCTAGTAGACCTTCTTTGTCTTCATATTTATAAATAACTTTTGGAGTGATTATGTTTTCTTCCAGAGAATTGATACTCCTTTTGTCTTTGTTTTATAGGAGGATTGAGCTAAGACTGTGTAGTCCTTAGGGTTCCAAATAAAGCTATCATTAGTCTTAATATGCGTTTCCTGGAGAAACACTACTTGTGCCTTATTTAGATTTAAATATTTTAGTAAGTTTGATCTTTTATTTGCATTATTTAAGCCATTAGTATTTAATGATAAGAATGTTAAATCCATTTCAAGTTATTGTTGGAAGAAACTTTTTGCTTCTTTTTTTTATTTTGATTATAGTAGTCATACCATATTCTCTGATAACATTGAATGTTATTTTTATGTGTGTAAACTTGGGAGTGTAATTTAGTGTTCTTTCGTCTTTAAATACAAGTAGGGTAAAATTCTGGTCAGTCTTTAAAAAAGTACTTCTATAAAACATTAATTCTAAAATATCAAATACAAGTAAATATGAATTTCTCATTAAACATGGAATGAAAGTCATTCCTAATCCAACAGATAAAGATAGATCTATTGGATTATCACTCATACCTTTAACCAATAATATCAACTGAGCTCCATATGTTAAATTATTATATGGAGAATTTTCTTAAAAGAGATATGAAATTTTATATTATTCTATTATTGTTCTATAGTATTTTATATATCAGGATGGAATGTTAGTAGTGTAAACAATTATTATGTTGACTTAGAAAATAACCAATATTTAGTTAACCTTAAGAGATCCCAAACATGTCAGATATGTCATTTTGGATAAATTAAATGCAACAGAGGAGCATACACTAAATAAGCCAACAACAAATAGATTATTACTAAAATAATTTGACTAAAAGGACTCTGCAGGAGACAATGAGTGATTACCAATGAAATAAGAATTTACTGTAGGTGTATTGTCTTCCTTTACTTTCCACTCTTCGTCTCACCAACTTCAACTTACACTTATGAAAATACATGGCTTATCAGCGATATCCTGAATTTGAGTAGAGGTGCCCTACATTCTAGTGTGCAGTGCTTTTACATATTTATAGATTTACAAAGCAGAGTCTAAGAATGAACTATGATCACCCTGACAATTCCCATCCTGCATAGGGCACCTCCTGTTTCCAGAATGGGTAATCACATCACCTCTAGAATTAATGTAAAGGTACCTATATGGTAATTAAGACTTACCTTAAGTAAGTATTAATCAAATAGTATTTAGAGCATCTTAGAGAGTTCTTGGGGCAGTTAGAATACTCTAAAGCCATTCATCCCTTGACCAAAAACAGAGATTTCCCTTCCCTTTCTTTTCCTTGTTTTAAATCAGTACTAATAAAAGAAATTCAGCAAACATAGGTAAACAGAAATAACAATCAGTAGTCCGTCTTGTACATGACTCACAATCCATTAAACAAGTCAGTGACTAACATCACTTTAGTAAACATTATAAAGAAAAATTAGAAATAATTTCCTAGCTCTTTAAATTTTCAGATAAAACAAAAAGTTAACAATAAGCTATTTTAACTAAAAGTATAAAGCATTTCAATTTTTACTTGCATGTATACATTTCTACTTATATTGTAGTGCCAATAGCTGTCTTTGAAATCTGTACAATACTTCACTTCTTCAAATCATTCCTTTTTCAGTTCAGGTTTTGTTTTGTCAAAACGGCAACAATATTTAAAGGGCACAATTAATATTTAGACTGATGTTTCAAATAAATAACTTGTTAGTTGCCAATTGAGTTAGTTTAGAATGTATGGTTAGTGCAAATATAGCATGTTGCAAAAATAATATGTATTTTTTCATGTGCTCTAGAGACTGTCATATGCAAGTGACATATATAGTGTAGCATATATAGTGCAGATAGCTTATGGATTCAGGTTGTTAAAGTAAATTATGTTTATTAATCACACTGTTTCATTTAAATTCACAAGTAATTTGAAGACATTTCAGTTGAGTTTCCAGGAATGTGTAGTCCAATGTGAGTAATTGAGTCCACTTTTCCTCATAAACATATGTCACAATTCATTAAACAAAGCAGAGTCTAAGATCTGTCTAATAATCATTATAAAGACAAAGAATAGTAATTTCCTAGCTCTTCAAACTTTCTAATATCGCATAATGTTGACAGTAAGCTATTTTAACTGGAAGACTAAAACATTTCATTACATCCTTGTGAACATATATTTTTACTATTACTGTAGTGTCAAGAACTGTCTTTGAAATCTGTGCATTACTTCACTTCTTTCAAGGCATTCATTTTACATTTCAGATTATATTTTGTCAAAATGTCAATAACATTTCAAGGGCACATTTAATATTTAAACTGATATTTTAAATGAATAGCTATCAGTTACCAAGTGAGTTTGTACAGAGTGTGAGGTAACTGCAAAGATAACGGGCTGGGTTCACGAAGGCTTGCACAGAGTCTAGGAGTAGAGTAAGACTCCAGCAAGCCAACATGTCCGCCGAGTGATCCAGGAACAGCCGGCAGGGCGTGCAACTGAGCTCTCTAAACTAGTCCTACATGGACAGGGCTGGGATATGCAAATTACCTCAATTGCAGGCAAAAGCAATGCAAATGAGGTAAATTTGCGATCCAGGAAACCCGAACCTGTCTGAGTAGGAGTAGTGTTATCTGCAGAAATGTACTCAGTTGATAACTGAGTACGGTTCTGCAAATAGCAAAACGGAGCCACGTCAGCTGTAAAAAAAGCATCCATTCACAGGAGGAAGCATGCCAATAGCCATAAATATGGCCACTGGCAATGGGAAGTGATGCAAATTAAAAATAAAATAACTTTTTTTTAATCCCGATTTCTGGGGTTTAACTGTAGCGCAGAACCGCGCAAATGCACTACGCCCTAAAAAGCAGAAAATTAATAATTAAGATCCACAAATGAGGATTTCATAGCTAGAATGAATTTACAATGCAAGGAAATGGCAGGCTGAAGACAACATGGCCACCAAGTAGAGGTTGCTAAGGGGGGAAGCTCAGTCTAAGAGATGTAACTAAGCATTAGTAGGCAATCCTATGCAAATGAGAGTTATGATAGTGAATTGCAAGTTCACATAGCAAATGAGCACAGTCAGTTGAGTGTAGGAGTAGGATAAGGGGAGTAACAGAGTAGAAGATAGGTGACATCATGAGGGGGGTATGTATGAAAGGAGTGCAGCTCATTGGAGCAGAGCAACATGTGTCAGCTTACATTTACGTAATAGTGAAAGAGGTGTGTCAACAGGTAGGCCAGGTAAAGTCAAGAAATTGAAGGTGTATGCTGTGGATAACACCAAAGTTTCTTGCTGAGCGTGCATGCACGTGCGCACCAGTAAACCTGAGTAAGACAGTGTGAGCGCGTGTAAGCGTGTGTGCACGCATGTAGGCTTGAGTAAGCATATGTAAGGCTGTGTAAACAGTTGTAAGTGCGTTTGCGCCGGTGTGCGCGTGTTTTAACAGGAATAAGCAAGTTGTAGTCCATGTAAGCATTTGCGCGTGTTTTAACAGGAATAAGCAAGTTGTAGTCCATGTAAGCATGTGTGCGCGCGTGTGAGCTGGTGTGCACGTGTTTGCGCTTGTTTGCGCGGTGCTGCCCCCTGAGGAAACAGAAAGGGAAAAGGAAACACAACAAATAGTAGGAAGTTAACCAGGGAGTACTAGCAAAGCTAGCAGGTGAAAACAATCAGAATCAGCCAATTACACAGGCATTACACTAGCCCAGCCGAGCACTCAAAACCCAGCCAAAAACATTCCAGTATGTATTTCTCAGACACACTGCAACACTGCAGTAAGCTAATAGAAGTGAAAACTGAAAAAGCTTCACTGAGACAAAGAAATGTTAGGGGCTGCCATTGCTGTCATAAGGCGACATATGCAACATGCTGAGGGTGGTGACAATGCAAATGCTGCTGAGCAACCCACAGTGAGGAAACGGAGAAGAGTGTACAGGCCTAGGGTAACCTACCAGGGCTACATGAGCTGGAGATAGTGGAGCACTACATTGTGGACAGAGACCTCATGCAGCAAATTGTTGAGCTGTGCAGGCCATGTCTCACACACAGAACCGACAGAGGGGAACCCATCCCAGTGGAAACCAAGGTATGTGTTGGCCTAAGAATATTAACAACAGGTACCTTCCAGAGACCAACTGGTGATATGATGGGGATTTCACAGGCATCAGCATCTAGGATACTGCACCAGTTCCTGAATGCCATGGCAGCACATGTCAGTGATCATGTATATTTCCCCAATTCCCATGAGGTATTGGCCAGCAATATGCGTCTCTTCCAGAAAATAGCGGAGTACCCTGAGGTAGTGGGTGCAATAGACTGCACGCACATTCACATCAAAGCACCAGCCGGTGAGCAGGGTAGGGTCTACTATAACCGCAAGGGTTACTCCTCCATCAACTGCCAGGTTGTGTGTGATGCCCAGGGCATAATAATGAATGTGTGTGCTGGCTGCCCTGGAAGCTACCATGACTCCCATATCTGGCATCTGACACAGTTATACCAGACATTTGCCAATGGGGACATCCCTCATGGTCACCTAGTGGGGGATGCTGTATATGCACTCGAGCCGTGGCTGATGACACCCATCAGAAATGCACACACACCTAAACAGGAACACCATAATGAGGCACACGCACAAACACAAAATGTAATCGAGCGTGTGTTTGGGCTGCTCAAGTCACGGTTTCGGTGCCTGGACACATCTGGTGGAGCCTTGCAGTACTCACCAACTACATGTACCCAAATAGTCATGGTATGTGCTATGCTACAGAATATGATCCTGCGAAAACAGCTGTAGCAGGAGCAGCATAAGCCGGGCACAACAGTCCCCCACCATTGCCAAGGCCATCACAGGCAGAGCATTACTCGGAGGAGGAACAACCTGAGCCTGCCCCAGTAGGCAGAAGGAGGCGTGCCCAGTATGCTTTGGCCTTGGCAAAGAGGCAACGTATAGCATATACAATGGCTCAGTAAGAACCCTGGAAATGATACCTCTCTCCGACTCACACATATAGTAAAAGTGATGCCTAACTTGACACTACTTGTTAACAAACATGTATAGGGAGTGTAAAATGTGCATCCGACATAGGTAGCCCTGCAGCACCACCTGAGGCATGATTGCTATGTATTAAGCAATATAAAGCACTGCTAAACAGCTCTCACCACTATTTAGTATATGTGAACAAAATTGCACACACTAAGTAGCACAACTACAGGCAATGTTCAGCAATATTGTGCACTGTCCAGCAATGTTAGGCAACATTGAGCAATGTTGTGCAAGTCTAGTCAAATGTGGGTATAGTTCATCAAAAGCAGGTTAACAAGTTCATATTTGCTTCACTTTTTTTGAAGCAGTCTGTTCTGCCATGTATGAAGATATGAAGCAGTGACAGTCCTCGAATCCAGGATACAGTGCACTATAGTCAGAGTACAGAACTACTAAACCATGACAGTATGTCAATGGTCAGCTTGCATGCAAAAATGTTGATAAGTCAATGCTAAGTATCTAATGGAAACCTTGCATGCATAGCATAATCCCTGTCAAGTCAAGACACAAAGGTGAGGCCTGTAGTAATAATAGAACCTGATATTCAACACACATATAGTATAAATGTTAATATTGGTAATGTTCACACACATCAACAAATGTAGTGGACCTCAGACAGCAACATGCTGCAAGGTCACACTGGGCATGCTCAAACACTTGAAACTATGAGACAAATGTCAGGCAACAAAACACTGAAAGTCTGACCTGGGCATGCTCATACACTTAGGTCAAGTTTGAGTACAGCAGTGGGCCACACATATCCCACAGTTGCAAGTGTCAACCCATGAACCTCGCACTATTCACCAATCCACCATGTGCACACAGTGATATGACAACAGACACAATATAAAATAGTGAAATACTGTCACAATCAAATATGTTATGCAGAAACCTAGGTTGTTCATAGGAAGTGGTAAAGCAAAGAAGAAACAAAACCTGCAGTCAGTACCATCACTGAACAATGTGCATTCTGAACATTAGCATAGGTTCATAGGTTGACACTAGGCTATCTGCCCTAGGGTATGTAGAAGCCTAGTCACAGTGTGTTTGTAGTCTGCAATCACACTAGATCAGTAGACTGTGCCTGTCAATAGTAGGTCACACAAGATATCTCACATATGTTCATTTCATTCTGCCTCTGTCTATCAAGGACCCATAACATATCCCAAGGCTAAGCATACGATCACCCGTCCACCTGTGAAGATGTCACCTGTAGGTGTTCAGCGTGGGTCTGTGCATATGTGGTACTGTGATCACATTCCCGAGTGAGTGGAGCTTCTGTGATGGTAATATGCCCCTCCAGCATGTCCTATTGACATTATTGCTCATGTACCTGTCCCTGGAGCATGTAGCTGTAAGGGACTTTGATATCCTCACATGGAGCCTGTCTATCAATGCTGTGATGGACATGGCATCAAAGAAAAGGCACAGACTGCATCCAAGTAGGCAGTAAGCAACTGAGGAGAGCTGGGGTCACCATAGCCAAACTGTGCATACCATTTGTGTGAGTTCCTAGATCCACTTGGTATGTAAATCTGTGTACATTCCAGTTGCTGCAGGTGTTTGGTTAGGTACATCCAAAATGGGCCATTGTATCCAAGCATGTGTCAGATAACTACAGGGTCACAATGACCCCACCTGATCTGGATGTAAAACTGTATGGGATAAGGTTGCCTAAATAGAAGGTGTGTCCAACAATATTGGCAACGTGAATGTCAAAGGCAAGAGTACTAAGTATTCATGTCCCCAAATCACAAACCACACACACTGTACGTGATGTATCATCACCTATGTGGTAATGTGTGTGCACAATGTTACTAACAAAGGTGATGATTATGCATCTAAAGTAAGGTAGCTGTAGGCCATGGCTCTGGCAGCAGTCAACCATCTCTGTGAGACCCTTTCTGAGGATGCCTGGGCCAGCTGTGGAGTCAAATATGGCACACAGTTTGCAGTCATCTGCAAACATGGTCATCCATACTCCTCCTGTGTTAGCCAGTATGTATCAGAAATATATACAGAACAAGAGAGGTCCCAGGACTGATCCCTGTGGGATGCCATGTGTAACTGGTGTATAGTCAGACATGGCACCTGCAATACTGACCATGTGTGTGCTATCCATGATCCAGTTAGCAATCCAGTGTGTGACATATGTGTAGATATTGAATCCGGTGATCTAATGTGTAAAGGCCAAGTGGGGTATTGTGTAGAAGTGGTGCGTGAGCTCCAGATAGGCTGTCTGGACAACCCTGTGTACGTCTATGGACCTGTTAACTGTTTAAAGACATCAAACATCTGCAAGAGGCAAGATATGCCCACAACAACACCAAATTGTGTAGGATCCAGTGTCTGTAGGTTCACAATATATATGTGTATGTGTTCCATGATGATACACTCCATAGCATAGCAGACCAGGATAGTTAGGCATATATTGTGATAATGTCCAGGGTCCCTTCTGGCACCAGCACTGTGTAGCGGGTACACCATAGCTGTATGCCATTCCATGAGTACACATCCTGTAGTAACTGTGATATTGAACAGTGACATAATGTGAGTGTGAAGTTTGTCATGAATCTTGTGTATGCCACAGTCTGGGACACTATCTGGTCCCACTGATGCTGTGTTGTCTGCTGTGGAGAGGGCAGCACACACATGTTCATCTGTGATGTCAGGGAGGCCTCACCCTGTTGTGATGGACATGTGCACTGCAGGGGGAATGGTGGGGAAACATTCCCACTGAACCTGTTGTCCAGGATGTTTGCAATGTCAGTGGGTTGACTGTATAATTTGTAATTATGCAGTAACTCACAGCATATCTGTGAGTTCCCACACAGGTCCCTGACATAACTAAATAAGGCCTTGTGATTGTCCACAGTGTCTGTTGCAAGTGTCCATTAGAAGTGGGCCTTAGATGAATCAACAACTGATAGTAGCTATACCATAGTACTGATCAGAGATGCCTTCCAGATTGTGATTGTGCTCTATAATGTAGTAGCCTCCTCCTGTCCATGTACAGCTCAGTAATGGCCGTGACCCAGTAGACAGGTCCCTTGCCTTTGGAGGAGTGAGTCTTGTAGTTATCTGGGATAGCATGATCCATGAATTCCAGTATTTGTCCATAGAATGTGCTTGTAAAGTATGTAGTTGTCTGAGCCGTAATTAACACTGTCCCAGGGTCATTGAGGGATACCACCTCAGTTGGTACAAGTGTGATGTTTGCTCTTGAGAAGTATGTCACTGAGATCACATAGGATGTGTGTGTGTATGGGATATGTATGCCTAGTGAGATGAATGTATCTTCTGACCTTAACAATTACAGGTATACCTCTGCTGTGGAACATAGAGTCTCGATGTGTGTGATGATCAGGTACCACATATATAACCCCCTGTGGGTGTGGTGACCAGGTCTGCCCTAGCATTTGAGTGTAACAATCTTAGCAACTGTTGTGCGAGGGTGTCACTGCTTGAGTAGTATACCCAGTCAATGTTTGTGTATTTGAAGTCACACAATATAATGGTGTTTGGTGAGACCTTCACATTCCCCAGTGTTCCCAGGAATAACAACTGTTGTGCCCATGTTTGGGAGTGTGGTCTGTAACAGTCTACACACTGAAATGCAGTTTTGACCACTCTCAGTTGCACATGTACCTTCCCCAATGCTTTGTGTACTGCTACCAACCTGGAGGTGTGTGTATGAATGATGTATATGGAATCCCCCCTATTGTTGTTGTCCAGTCCGAGTCCTGTGTCTGAAAACCATGGTATGACATAAAACATGTTAGTGCTGCTGTGCTTTTGTGAGCCTAAACTAGGTGTTTGTTACTGCACATATATCGAAAGATTCCATACTGATGTGAGTCCTGAGAGCATGCATTCTGAGGGTTAGACATCAGTTGTTGAGCACCATCACTCTCCGTTTCCTGTACCCTGTAACGTGTATGGCTGTGGTTATGTCATCTGACCCTCGCTTCAAACAGCCACTATGTGTGTGTCAAGAGCCTAAGGCAGTCTGTGAAAGCCTAGGTGTGACAGCTGCATGGCGTCCCTAGCGAATGTACATGGCATGTTGAGCATGTAATCCGAGGCTGACAGACACTGGATCCCCTGTGAATGACAACAATATGTTAGGCAACTGTTAAAACTGATCATGTCATCTGTATTCTGTGACATAGTACTTGGTGAGGGTTAAGATGCTACACAAGGTCAGGGTCATACTGTCCTGGCCTACATGATCAGAGAGCCCCTCTATGTCTCTTGTCATGTAGTCCAGGGAGGAATGTCTGAGGGTCAATACACCAGAATGCTCAATGATGGAGCCATATTTGTACTTGCAGTGGACTGACAACAGTGCATGTGTCATGTGGCATATCCTGGCACCCGACACAAAGCACAAAGTGACCTTCACCTTGTTCAGCTTGGTGAGTGGGATGTCAGTGTGACCGACAATTACACTCACCTAATACAGTTGTATGAGGTGTGTTGTGTAGGCCTAAGGGCAGTGACTGTGTGGCACAATGACTTTGTGAACTATGTGATGATATGTGTGTATGGTTGTGTGTTAGCAGTTGTTTGTGTGTCTGCTTTGGATGTCTCAGCTGCTTAGGCAGAGTACATTTAGATGGTCCAAGTATGTCATTGTGTGTCAATGTATATGGTTTGCTGTTGTCATCGGTGCCTGTGTGACTGTATTTGTGGTGTGTGTGGTTACCTTCACCACCCGATAGACTGTGCCAGTCATGGCTTGGGAGAGCTCAGCCTCCTGTCCATCTATACAGTTGCATGTCTCACAGATATCTGAGTTTGTTGGTAGGAGGACAGTGTTACCTGTGTACATAAGGCAGTTGTAACAATGCGTCAGAATTCCAATATGCACCAGCTGGACTGGAGAGTGCACACAAAACTGACCTTTGGACATGCCAGGATATGATGATGACATACACTGTCGACTGATCACAAAGGATCAGTAGTGTGTCAAGTGTGTAAAAGAGTATAACAGGGTTTTAGTGTTCACTTTTGTTGTTGCTGTGGAAAGATAATCTGCAAAGGAGTACAGACCGAAACATTACACCTCCTTTAGCTAGGTCAGAAATATCGATGGACAGTCATATATGTCCTGAGTCAGGGTCAACTGTACCTGACTGACAATGTCAACATCCTGTCAGACAGGCCCATACATACATACCCACCTCCCAGTGACAAAAGGCCCTAACATCATACCAGGAGATATCACATGTAGAATGTGTAAACTGGTCCCCACAATGCCAAATGAATCCTATCACATGGATAACAATGTTTCCCCATATGTGTCATAAGTGAACGACTGGACAAACAGACACTGCACCCGAACAGTCTGTTGAGCCTCACCCTCTCTACACGATCTTACACCATTGAATGTGTTACAGCAACATGTGGCACACCCCACAAGTGTTGGTGCACAGCACACCATGGGAACTATATTCCTATAAGCCTACGAAGTCCGAAATGCTAGTCCATGGAGTCCATCATGATTGCAGTCAGGAACAAAGATATTGTAAACCGAGAAACACACAACACAAATGTCTGTGGTATGTTAATGAGCACATCATGTTCCCCAAACCTGCTACATATCTTGCAAGGCAGCCACCCAGGACAAACATCACTGACAGGAGCAATACAGGTCGCACATAGACCTTGAATAGCCCTTTACCAACATCACAGACACATGTGGTATCCACAAAACCTACAATCCGTGCATGAATATGCATTGTCATATGAAGGAATGGTAATATGTCCACAGATAGATCACACCAGGTATGAATTGTGTATTCCTGTTCATTATGTTAACACCTGCTGACCCACAAGATTCATTCGTGGGATTGCATAACACTACGCGTACACACATAACCATGTCCAGTCTGATGTCAGCAAACTACAAACATAGCATGTGAAGATAGACCATGCAATAAAGCATGTAGCGTGTTGTGTTAATGCGTATCTCACTAGTATCATAACATAGTTAGGTAGGGTTTGAATCCTGCAATTGCTGAGTGTGTGTGTGAGATTGGCTTTGAGAGGAGTTTCCTTTTTGGAGACTGTGGAAACACATTAGGAGTGGTGAATCCCTCTTTGCCAAGTGTGATGATGTCATCATTCTTCAAATAGAGCTTTGGAAAAGAATGCTCCGAGTAGCCTTTTTGGAGACTGTGGAAACACATTTTAAAAGAGGTACATCCCTCTTTGGAAAGTCTGATGATGTCAGCATCCTACAAATATTCAAGGAGAACAGAAACCACCCAGTAATGCATATAGAGTGCTGTGTTAATGTGTATCTCTCCAATAGCATAACATAGTTAGGTAGGAGTTTGAATCCTGTAAATGCTGAGTGTGAATGTGTGTGTGTGCACAAACAAGTCTTGAATGCAAAACCACAAACTAGTAAAACCAAAAATGGCAAGCAGCACTGTAAACAGAGTCGTAGGACCGATAACTTTCCAATAAATGCAATTTAATAATGAAATACAATACACTAGCAACATAAACTGAGCGCTTTTGGTAGGATCAGTGTCCTACCTTCTTCAGATACCATACAGGTCAATTATCATTAGAAAGCCACAATTAAACAATTAACCAAATGCCAGAATAACTCAACTTGTCCTTAAAGGTGCAGTGGATATCTTGGTGCTATGCACTGTCATATGTAAACCAATATAAGCACACTTCTCTCAAATTTAATAAATAAAAAATGCTGCATATTCTTGCCTAAAAAGTCAAACATAAAATCTATTAAATACAATTAATATAATTGTGTAAATATAATATAAATTTAGTATAGATGTCCAATGTTTTTCAAAAAGATGAATAAATAAATAAATAAATTTAAATCTGTATGCACTATGTATAAAATACTGTATAATATATTATAATTTGTTAAAAAATGTATCTAAAACCTATAAATAAGTATGTTAAAAATGTTCACATATAAGAACACATACGAGGGGCGACCAAAAATTAGTAGTCTAAACATTTTACCCATTATTGACACACATTACCAGCTTAAACTTACAATTGAATGCCATATACAAATCATAGAATGTGTGTGTGCGACTGCCTTTGAGAAGAGTGGCCTTTTTGGAGACTGTGGAAATACATTAGGAGTGGTGAATCCCTCTTTGCCAAGTGTGATAATGTCAGCATCCTACAAATAGAGCTTTGAAAAACAATGCCCCAGTAAAGCAAGTAGCACATTGTGTTAATGCGTATGTCACTAGTGTCATAATATAGGCAGATAGGGGTTTGAGTCCTCCAAATGCGTGTGTGTGTGTGTGGGGGGGTTTGTGTGTATGTGTGTGATTTCCTTTGAGAGGAGTAGCCTTTTTGGAGACTGCAGAAACACATTTTAAAAGAGGTACATCCCTCTTTAGAAAGTCTGATGATGTCAGCATCCTACAAATATTCAAGGAGAACAGAAACCATCCAGTAACGCATATAGCATGCCGTGTTAATGCGTATCTCTCCAGTAGTATAACATAGTTAGGGAGGGGTTTGAATCCTGCAAATGCTGAGTGTGAATGTCTGGGTATGAGACTGCCTTTGAGAGGAGTGGCCTTTTTTGGAGACTGTGGAAATACTATAGGAGTGGTGAATCCCTCTTTGCCAAGTGTGATGATGTCAGCATCCTACAAATAGAGCTTTTTAAATGAATGCTCCCAGTAAAGCAAATAGTGCGTTGTGTTAATGCATATCTCACTAGTGTGATAACGTAGTCAGGTAGGGGTTTGAGTACTGCAAACGCTGTGTGTGTGCCACAGGTGGTCAATGCAGTGTGGGTTTTGCTTTTACTACGGTATGACATATGTTTCAAACAGTATGTGCACTGCACACATCGGGTATCTGTGTGTCAAATAGATTTGTGTAGATGTGACCTCACTCAGTACATAGGTGTGAAGCCTGCATACTACATGAATACATTTGTAACCTTTGACAGATTGTGCCACTGCTTCTCAGATCATAGGCCACATATTTATGCCTGCGTCAAGACAGGCCAATGTAGTGACTGGTGGCCAAGGACATCCCTGCCACACACATCCATGACATGTACTGTAGAGTACTGTGAGTGAGGGTAATTGCTGGGGTATATGTCAGACATGTTCATACACAACAACGACTAGCAATAATGGACAGTCATGATAGGTGTGCACCAGCCCTGTGGATATGCATGCAGGCCCCTAATGTGTTATGTGAAACACAGAGGGACCCCACAATACCTATGGATATGTGGATACCAAGGGACAGATTACATACGTGTCTATCTGTACACATTGGTACCCAATATACGTGTTCAGGGCTACCACCTATGTGGTACTGTCGGGATAGTATGTATAGTAAATGTGGATGACCATGCCATAGACGGCATATTGCTATACAACATGTATTGGACAACAGGTATCTGTCAGTATGAAACCCTTGTGTAGGATATGCGTCCCATCCGGGGAATGCGGTGTAGGCCAATGCATGCATTACCAGATGTGGATGAACATATCCCTAGTATGCTTGCATGTACTGAAGAGGTCTTTATGCCACCCAGGTGTGGTCCCAGGAACATGTGGCGGTCAATACCACTGGTTACTGTTATAGTATAGTACTGGAAGGTTCCAACTGTTACTGAGTTCCCTACAACTTTGAGTCATTTGTCAGGACATCATCTAATGATTGGTTATAGTCATGCTGTTGAGGTGGTGTATACTGCCAGACTGCAGATCATTGACAGATATCAACGGTATCACCCACAGCATATTGCCAACCCATGTCATACACACATGTGTACACATGTTAGTACATATCTGTAGTAGAATGCATACTGGCCATCGAAAGATACCATGAGATGTTAACAATGTGTCGAACAGTGTATGTCGCACATCCCACATGTCCACTATGCACATACATGCAGACAGTGCGCACACACCATGTTCACAGATGTACACCTGCTAATTTGTAATGCACACATCACACACATACTGTCCACTCACTAACACATGCTGTCAACACTGTACACTTCATCCAAGTGGCACATGGGTGGACAATACATACTCAGACCTAACACTGGTATAAGCAATGATACAATGACTATCAGAGCTGTGATGCATAATGCCTGCTCAGATATACCTACAAGGATATCAGTACACCTTCCTGTTGGCAACTTGCTACTATTGCTACACTGCTATGATGTCACCCTTTGCATCAGAACTATGTTAGCTTATTCCTGCATCAATGTGACAGATGACAGGACATGGCACAGGTGTCATCATATGCACAGGGTTTGTTGTAGGTTTGCCAGAGCCCGACATTGACCCATCCAATCGGCACGTCTGTGTGTGTGTGTGTGTGTGTGTGTGTGTGTGTGTGTGTGTGTGTGTGTGTGGAACAACAGTACTGCATGGGCCAATGTTGATGTAATATGTGTGTGTGTATGTGTGAGCCCTAGTTGTATGGTAAATGTGTGTGTATCTGCATGCACACAACTCCACCATGTGGCTGCCATATACGGGCGGTTGTGGGACAGCCACAGACTGTACCTGCTAGGCCATACAGATCACTGTCTCCGGCCATGGATACCGTACCTGTGCCTAGCAGGAGTGCTACGGGCAGTATCGGGTACCAACCCTGACTGGGTGCTATCATCAGAGGCAGAGGTATGATGACTGGACCCATGGTCCTGATGGGACTGGCCAGCACAATGTGCACGTGGTCTAGTAGGATGGTCAATGAACAGGCCATCCCCAGCATTGCTGTGGCTGGTACAGCCACTACAGGAGCGGCTGTGATTTGTGGTCCATCCGAGATGAATGCCAGCTGATGTTGTTGTTGGCATGCATCCGCGTCAGCCTCTTATCCTTCCCGCATGGTCCTGGATTATGGCTAACACATTGTGGAGGACATCTAATGTCTCCCTCCAATGGATATCAATGACCTCGGTGTAATTCTGGATGGCACCGGCAAGGTCACGGATACTGTCATTGATAGCAGTGTAATGGGCCCTCTGTGCGCTTAGTCCCTGTCAGGTGTACCGTTCCATACGTGCCTGTGCCTGCATTACAGCCCGGAACATACTGGAGGTTGTAATACCTCCGGGGGCACGTCTGCCAGGGGCAGTACGACCAGTGGTGCTCCCTGAGAACCCCTGGACATCCGCCTATGTGGTACCATTCCGGTAATCCAGCTATGGCTGCTGTGAGGGGATGCACATGCCATAGGTACCACACTCTCCTGAACAATGCCAACTGTATGCTGTCCCTCAGCTATGGCCATTGGTGACGAGGGATGTATTGGCAGTATGAGTGTGCGCATAGATGGGGTTGACCGCTGTGTACTGTCGATTGCTGGACCAATGACAGACTCTGTCAGACCTTCCTGTGCCACAATACATGTCTCATCATCTCCACCATTAGTGGCGGTGACATCAGGTTCCCTGCTACACTCAGCCACACCTAACACAGCACCTGTGGAAGGAAGACAGGAAACGTACTTTACAATCTGTACATGATGTTAGCATACATGCACACATGAACACATGAACACATGCACACATGCACACATGCACACATGAACACATGCACACATGCACACATACACACATGAACACATGAATACATGAACACATGCACACATGAACACATGCACACATGCACACATGAACACATGAACACATGCACACATGCACACATGCACACATGAACACATGCACACATGCCCACATGAACACATGAACACATGAACACATGCACACATGCACACATGAACACATGAACACATGCACGCATGCACACATTCACACATGCACACATGAACACATGCACACATGAACACATGAACATATGCACACATGCACACATGCACACATGCACAGAAATACACTGCTTACCACAGCACATACACACACACACACACACACACACACACACACACACACACACACACACACACACACACCAGCAATCCAACACATACACAATAGTGGGTGATGGTGGGTGACAGTATCTCAAGGAAAACAGTCACCACACACGAGTCAGCAGGCAGACCATGTGTTGCTCAACACCATGCAGTGCAAGTGTAGACAGCCCTTTCTAATGACATTATACATGGCTTTGTTGCATGTGTGTAGTTGTGCAATGATTGGCTACACCCTTGAACACAGTGTGTACATGGACACTACATTGCTGTGCAAGTATTATCTGCTCTGCAATGTCATGTGCACCATCGCTCAATGGTATACATACCATGGCTACATGTGTCATCTGTATGACACATAGATTGACATGAGTGATGACAGTGTCTGTGTCCATATCACATAATAGTGGGCACAGGTGTAGCAAATGCATGCAATGTACAGACATGGGATGAGTGGTGCATGCAGACGTGAAGGAATCCCAATGCACGACATGTACATTGCACAGTGGTTATGGTACATGTGGGACACATTGCAGATATGTTGTTGCCAGCCATGACATGGCATGCTACACGACTGCAACATTAAACACCACACATACCCAATGTGTGTCATGTGATCTATACACCCAATAGCATTCCAGGACATATATGTGACTCTTTGTACAGATGGCAGCTGTTGTGCAAAATGTGTATACTAGCATATGTAAGCACACACACAACATGCTATGCATGGTGTGTATAGGTGCATATGTTTGCACACACAGAACAATGAGGTGCACAGCAAAGACTATTACTGTGGTCACTGTAACTGGATGGGGTGTAGTACCATGTGCCATCATCATCATCATGCATCATGTGGTCACTCATGGCTACTACTGTGTGACAGACCACTGCCTAGCATGCTGTACCTGAACTGCAGTGCCGTGGATACGTTCACTATTACACAGCCACTTTGTACATGGGTGTATGAGGTGCCCAGTAGGGAGCATTGCCTAACATGACTGTGTTATGTGTTGAAAACTGTTGCACTGCCCCATGATAGGCCTGTACCCCTGAGGTACATCATGTGTGTGTGGATGACATGTGGGATACTGACGTGTGACCTTACAGCGGGTGTGTGGTTATGCCATATGTAGCATGACTTTGTGTACTGCATGTGATAAATGTCTTATGTTGTGTACAGATGTTGCAACTATGCCTATCCAATGTGCAGTAGGGGGTTGCCACAACTGTGTGTCATGCTCTGTGTATTGCATGTCATTGAGGAAGCTACTGACATTACTGAGCTGTGCAACGTCTCACAGCAAACATGAACGGCATGCATTATGCATAGGTGTGTTACATGTACATGGCCTACACCTCACCTATGACATGCATATTTCATTACCAACATTGCAGGTATAACACACTCACCAGCATGGATTGGCTGCCCTGCCATCACACCAGAGGGACCTATGAGAATATGAGAGGGTTCATCAGTGGCCACAACTGTGGCATTGCTACAGTGGGTATGCTAAACTGCAGTACAACAACAGTCAACAGTCACAGGTGTAGGGATATTATACAAACTATCCGTATTGCACAAAAGTAGGCAGCGGAACTGCTAAACACACAGTACACATCTCACGTACACATAATCTAACAATACAGTTAACTGTAGTCTACAGATAGGGTGTATTACCTGCTTGTTCCAGGTGGATGTGCTGGGTGGCTCTGGCCTCCATTACAACACATGTGAGAGGTTGTCGTAGCTGTTATCCAGGAGCCACCACGCTTAGGAGCAGCTCCTCCGCTCTGGTGAGGGGGGGATGTATGGCCACCCCACCACCTGTGGCAAGCTGCTGTCTTTGGATATCAGACGCATGCCGCCGGACTTGTCTAATTAAATCACTGCAGTGATGGCGTACCTGCTCATATGTCTGATTATGCATACCTATGTCATTTACCCGACTAACAAGCTCCTGCCACAGTGCAGTCTGCTCCTGCTGGTGCTGGCTGGTTCTGGAGAACAGCATGGTGTACTGCTGCAAAAGGCTGTTGACAATCACCTCTTCCTCTTCTGCAGTGTAAGCTGGATTACGTTGGTGGGCCATCTGGCTGAAAAAGATATGAACAATATGTGTGAGAGTGTCCCGTGGCACGCTTTACACCTTTACCCACAGATATCACTTTACTGACATATATACCATCCTGTTGTCTGTCAGTGGTTACACACATTCAGTAACACTTATTGATTCTCAGGCCACAACTAACTAACACTGCCTGGCAGACTCTATATATCACACCACTATACAACAGTACCCGACACACTGTTTGTGACACATTGCACAATCTCAAGACAGGGGTGTATATCACACCAATGCACGAACAGAGATGTCATCCATTGCAATGGATGTAAAGTACAGGTACAGTAGTACCAATCAAACACCCTAGTCAGTCATAGCCATGTGTCACATGTGTCCAGTTGGGTGCATACTGCTGTAACAGACTATAGATGTTGCTTGGATGTTGACATTAACACACATACACATACACACATTACAGCCATTGTATCACACACATCATCACACAACATACAATGCACCACCATATGCCAACAACACAGATGAGCATTATCTGTGTACCATACAGTGCTGTGTACCACTACTTACACACCCTTATGCCTGCAGTCTGTCCTCTGTGCAGACTACAGGAAACACACATGACAGTGTTTCCAAACAATGTGAATGCACACCATACTGTGCTGTTTAGCCCTACAGCTTCAGGTAGTACTACAGTTCATATTGGTGATGCATTCACCTGCAGTACCACTCACTAAGCATACATGTATTGCTTTAGTCTAAAATGAGACACCACATTCATCAATGGAGAACTACGTCACATCATATGCCGTACTACTATGTCTGCATAACAGTACATTACACATCAGTTGCTGTCCTCACAGGTAGGTTAGGCACTACCATGTCTGAAGCTATCACACATTTACAGACCTTGCACACATTCAGCGTTACACTCATTCAACCTCACATAGCAGCTATTGCATTAAGTACATGTGTGAGTGCATAGTGTCAGAGGCAGGTGATATGCTATTGGCCCTAGGGCCTATGACAGCCTAGCCATATGCTACCCTGGCCTTTGACACACATGTAGTTTGATTTCACTTGCCCCTGCCAACCTGAACCACAGAGGTGTTTCCTGGGGTGTATTAACAATCTGATCAGTAACAAAATGTTAATAGCTGCAAAACTCCAAACACATATAAAAACGCCAAAATATTTAATGAAAAGCTTTCGGGTTAACGCCCTTCATCAGTACATAAATCAAACATTTTTTACCCAACTTTAAATAGAGGTCACATAAAATCACATGATCTAGCCAGCCACACACATTCAAGACATAATTAAATACCTAAAACAATAGTTAAAAAGAAAATACCTTTTTACATAAAACTAGGCTAAACTAAAATACTACAATATTATTTATAATACATTCAGTAAAATATCTAACTAGCAACTTTGTCACTAAATCTCATTAAAATGTAACAAATTTCTTATACGAATAAATAATTAAATAAAGTTAAAAATTAATTTTTAGAGAAAATCAAATATACTCTCTTTGTCTTTTAACCAGTACTGGTTTTATACTGACCATATTGTTTAAGCCTGTTAGTGAATCTGCCTGCAGCCTGGTAATCCATTCATATTCCCTTAGTTCAAGAACATTATTTATATCCCCTCCTCTTGCATCCATATGCACTACACTTACACCCCTAAACTTAAAGGAATGTGCTTCATTCTCTAATATATGCTTATATAGAGCATTAGTTAATATATTTCTTTTTATCTCAGACTTATGTTCTATTATACGCTCTTTTAATTTTCTCATTGTCTTACCTTCATAGAATGCCGCACATTGTGTGCAGGTTGCCAAATATACTAACTTTGAAGTTGTACAATTCACTGAACAACTAAAGATATACTTTTCTTTGCTGACTGGATGTTCAAAATCTTCTTCTAAATCATAGATGTCCACACAGCAACTACAATTGTAGCATTTCTTTGTTGCCTTCCTACTATGTTGTACATTCTCTTTCACTCTAAAATCTTTGTAACATAATTCTTGCTTAAGAGTTTTTAAACTCCTATAAGCAAAATTTGGTCTTAAGCCAACTAGATCTTTAGCTTCTGGCATTGCTAGCAATATTAACCAATTTTTTTCTATAATATGACAAACCTCTTTCGTATTCACATTAAAAGAGGTTACATACCTTATCAGACTCTTATTCCCATTAGAATTCTGTGTAAGTAATTCAATGTCCTGACTAAATGCGGGTTTATACTTGTGTTTCCTACCAATCCTAATTTCATTGCATATTATATCAACATAATTTGCAGAATAACTGTTGTTTATAAATTCTTGTTTCATTTCCTTAACTTGCATTTCAAAGTTTTCATCTTCGGTATTAAGTTTACTAGCTCTTATAAGCTGTGCTTTTATAATCCCCTTGAAGGTGTGTGGAGCATGCATACTATCCCTTCTAACATATCTATTAGCATTAACTTCTTTTTTATATATTGTAGTTTCTATCTTACTTCCCTTCTTGTAAATCTGAACATCTAAAAAAGCTATACTATCAGAAGACACAACTTTCTTAAACTCCAGAAATTCTGTTGTTGCATTTAAATACTCCACATAGTTTTCCAGCTCCTTATGTGTACCATTCCAAATAAAAAAGCAGTCACCTACAAATCTATTATAAAATTGCACTTTCTTATTTAATTCATTGACATCACTTAGAATGAAATGCCTTTCCCATTGATGTAACACCAAATTTGCGTACGTGTTCGCCACAGGTGTGCCCATTGCTACACCGGTCATTTGTAAATATGGTACATTGTCAAATATAAATGCATTCTTAGTTAACACCATTTCTAATAACATACAGATATTCTCTATCTCACGTGCCTGCATACTGGCCTCCCCAAAAAGAAAACTTCTTATTGCTTCTATGCCATAGCTATGCGGAATAACTGTAAATAATGAAACAATATCCATTGTCACAAATAAAAATTTCTCATTTGGATTTTTTTCATTTAAATTTTTTTCATACCATTTATGTAATTGCTTCAAAAACTGTGTTGTATCTTTTAAGATGTTAGGACACTTCTTTAGATACTTGGCAAGTTTCATCTGAAGATACTTCAATATGGGTTCTGTTACCCATCCTTTACCTGAAACTATAGGCCTAAGTGGGGTTTCAGTTATGGATTTATGTATCTTAGGAATTCCATATATTTGCGGTGTTTTAGGACAAGTCACAGAAAAGTAATTAAATAGCTCAATAGATATGTCCTGAT
Source organism: Protopterus annectens (assembly GCF_019279795.1). NCBI lineage: Eukaryota > Metazoa > Chordata > Ceratodontiformes > Protopteridae > Protopterus > Protopterus annectens. The sequence goes on from NC_056744.1 coordinate 1,232,447,792, forward strand.
TCAACTGCATATCATATACTACCATGTTAAAATCCAAGATACATTTTTTAACATCACTAAATGCTATTTGCTTAAACGTTTGAGGTTCAGCAAGAAAGCTATTAAACTTCTTCATATACTTCAATCTGTCCATTATCACAACTGCGCCCCCCTTATCTGCTTGCTTAATTATTATATTCTCATTTTCTTTTAGGGAGATAAGAGCCTCATGCTCCTATGTCAAATTATATAGTTTTCTTCTATTTTTTCTTAAATACATATTCCTCAGTTCTTTCTCTACCACATTCACAAATGCAGTTACTACTGGGCACATTTGCGGTATATACATACTTAACTTTCTACATTCAAAACTAGTGTCAGTATTTTGCTTAAATATTAATTTAAGTGTTAAATTTCTTGCAAATAATTTAACATCTGTTATTGCATTTACTAAATTATCATATGCAATAGGGATGAACTTCAAACCTTTATCCAACAAGCTCAATTGCTCATCACTTAGCTTCAAATTCGATAAATTAACAGTACCTTTAAAAAGTATAACTGTCCCTGTTAGCGACGTATAATTTTGCTCGTCCCTGACAGGCTCTCATTCTTCCTCTTTGTCCCCAGCCCCGTTTGTTGCACCTGTTTCTGCATGGAACGAGCTGCTGTTGGCGTCTTTTGCTGAATTATTACCTTTCCGGTTGTTTTAACCGAAATGGTAAAAAAGACGATATTTCCACTTGTTTGGTTTTCTCTTTACTCTCAGTCTGAGATCTCTGCAATGTCCGATTATCTAATTTATTCAACATGCTTCTCTCATCCAATGGGGGAAGTTCTCCTACTGGTATCACAGTCTTTGAAGATGCTGCTTCTTGTTGATTCGCTGCTGCTTGAACTTGAGCCTGAAAACGTCCATCCCGATTGGATGTTGGCTCTATCGATGTCCGCGGCAATTCAAAAATATCTAATTGATCTAAGCTATTTGGAACAGTCTCCTTCTTTGAGTTGACCAAATCTCTGTTTACATATCTCCATTGGTCATCTGCTCTCAGCCAAGAAAAGATGTTACCATTTTTAAAATCAGCCAAGTCACATTGCAATTTATTTTTCTTCTTCACTTCTAGTCTCTTGTCAAGGGCTTGTATACGATCTAAAAAAGATTCATATTGTGCACTATAAGTATGAAATGCTGGTAAATTTAAGACTTCATTCTCCAGTTTATCTATTTCGTCAATTAGATTTTTTTCTATACCTTCAAAAAAGTTATTCATTAATTTCATATAGTTGGCACTTAATTCCAAGTTCAACTGTTGCCATTGTATGAGCAAGTCACTATAGGTATTACCATATGAAGGCATTTTTAAAATACGAAGCCCTCTAGGTATCACTCCCAGCTCCAAATAAGCCATAAAGCTTAAATGCTGCCATTGGAGCTGTTTATAAGTCCGAGTTTTTTTCTCCAATGCTCCCAACAGTTTATTAAACTTTCCCAAGTTCTGGTCAGCGTTTACCTCTTGGGAAGATGCCATCGTTAACTGTAATAGTGGATTGGTGGACTTCTGTAGTAGACCTTTTAGCGAAATACTCATCTCTTCTCCCTTTGCTCTTCACCACAGAACGATAATTTATAAGAAAAACGGTTGGCCAAATTCTCCTCCTACTTCAGGCGCTCACTCAGTATAAATACCAGATCAGTAACAAAATGTTAATAGCTGCAAAACTCCAAACACATATAAAAACGCCAAAATATTTAATGAAAAGCTTTCGGGTTAACACCCTTCATCAATACATAAATCAAACATTTTTTACCCAACTTTAAATAGAGGTCACATAAAATCACATGATCTAGCCAGCCACACACATTCAAGACATAATTAAATACCTAAAACAATAGTTAAAAAGAAAACACCTTTTTACATAAAACTAGGCTAAACTAAAATACTACAATATTATTTATAATACATTCAGTAAAATATCTAACTAGCAACTTTGTCGCAAAATCTCATTAAAATGTAACTAATTTCTTATACAAATAAATAATTAAATAAAGTTAAAAATAAATTTTTAGAGAAAATCAAATACACTCTCTTTGCCTTTTAACCAATACTGGTTTTATACTGACCATATTGTTTAAGCCTGGTAGTGAATCTGCCTGCAGCCTGGTAATCCATTCATATTCCCTTAGTTCAAGAACATTATTTATATCCCCTCCTTTTACATCCATATGCACTACACTTACACCCCTAAACTTAAAGGAATGTGCTTCATTCTCCAATATATGCTTATATAGAGCATTAGTTAATATATTTCTTTTTATCTCAGACTTATGTTCTATTATATGCTCTTTTAATTTTCTCATCGTCTTACCTACATAGAATGCTACACATTGTGTGCAGGTTGCCAAATATACTAACTTTGAAGTTGTACAATTCACTGAACAACTAAAGATATACTTTTCTTTGCTGACTGGATGTTCAAAATCTTCTTCTAAATCATAGATATCCACACAGCAACTACAATTATAGCATTTCTTTGTTGCCCCCCTACTATGTTGTACATTCTCTTTTTAAGTGTTTTCTTTTTAACTATTGTTTTAGGTATTTAATTATGTCTTGAATGTGTGTGGCTGGCTAGATCATGTGATTTTATGTGACCTCTATTTAAAGTTGGGTAAAAAATGTTTGATTTATGTACTGATGAAGGGTGTTAACCCGAAAGCTTTTCATTAAATATTTTGGCGTTTTTATATGTGTTTGGTGTATTAACAATCTCCCACACAATCATCAGGGGTATTTATAACAACTGCTAAGGAGGAGCCTTGTTTGCTATTGCTATGTGGTCTATTCTATGGCATATGTCTGAGATGGGAACCTATCCCTCCAGCATGTGCTGTTTAGTGAGCTGACAAGGTTTAGGGCCCTACAGCGTGTAACCCCAAGGGGTTGTGATATATTGCCATGGTGGTTGTCACCCAGCTATGGGTGTGACATACCTCTGTGGGTCCAGCAGAGGTCACCTCTGTGTGGCCAGTATGCAATACAGTGTAGTTGTGGTTTTGTGAGTCAGTCTGCATAGGGCATCTGTTTGCAGACAGTATTACCCTTTGGGAGGTCTGTCTGTGGCCTGTTCTCCTGGTGAAGTCATCATGTGAAGTACATACCACACAGGGCATTGTGATGAGTAGAGGGGAACCCTACCCTATACTTCCATAGATGACACACCTGTTGTCATGACACATACCACACAGACAGATTACAGGTGTAGTGTGGCACTGTCTTCATCACAGTGGAGGCTACTGTCCACCTGTGTCCCATGTTCTCTTATCACACCTTCACTGTTAGGTAGATTTCTGCCTATGTGTTAGTTAATGGGTACACTGTTTTGGGAAGCTGGAATGGCACTACAGTATCAACACTTGTCTACAGTTGATGCCTTGTTCACCACACACCTGTTGCGGTACATATGACCCATATATATAGATATATAGATATATATATATATATATATCTATACATTATATATATGCATATCTATACACATACATGTACACATCCATTGCTGTACACATGGATGTACATATAGGCGCATGTAAAGTCCACCTTTCATGGTGGGGATCTCACTTTTGCAAAAGTTGTAGGATGTACAGGTATGTGATTACATTGCACAGTGTTGTGCAGAATGCATGTGGGTGTCCTCAGCCCTTGTAGCATTAGCAGGCCTCACTGTCTGTAACACATCAGATCTGACAAATCTGCCCTACAGCATTTATCCACCACATGACATATATCAACACTACCATAACTGGCCTTAGGCATAGGCCTACTGGGCAGCCACCTAGGGCGCCGCTCTAGCAGGGGTGCTTTTCCACTATTTATGTGGACACAAGGATAGGGGCACCAGGAAGTGTGGTGGGGGGCACCGTGGGGCCCTTTTGCCTAGAGCATCAGTTGACCTAAGGCCACTCCAGCGGACTGCATGCTGTCTTCTAGGCCAAACACTACAACCTACATGGATATATACACATATCAACATTCACTGACAGATAGCTGTCCACCCTTCACTAACAGTTGCAGTATGTCCCTTGCCCTATGCACATGTGCAGATACAGATAGATACATACTGCTGCCACACATGGAAGATTTGCAATGTGTAGAGTACTCTTCAGGAACATCTACAACATGCCAACACATACATTTGAGTTACATACCTTACCTTTGTATTTACCTGCTCCGTGTGTTATGATTTTGTATCTTTTTATTTTTTTGGCTGGTTTGTTTGGGGTATTTGCCCTCTATTTCACCTTCAGTCTTTTTATTTTTTTTGATGGTTTGATTTGGGTATTTGCCCTCTATTTCACCTTCGGTCTTTTTTTTTTTTGATGGTTTGATTTGGGTATTTGCCCTCTATTTCACCTTCAGTCTTTTTTTTTTTTTTGGATGGTTTGATTTGGGTATTTGCCCTCTATTTCACCTTCAGTCTTTTTTCTGTTTGGCTGGTTTGATTTGGGTTTTTGCACTCTATTTCAGCTTCGGTATCTGTTTCTGTCTCTCTCTCTCTCTCACTTACTCTCTGTCTCACGACACCTACAATGATATAATTGCATGTGTGGACTGCAGGTACAGCCTGCTTTTCTAGGTATCTGCACTTGTGCATATGACAGCATCTGCACCAATTGCTGCCCACCATTCAGTAATCGCACGCAGCCTGCTGTTTGGTGATTGCATTACTCACTATGATTGCAGCCCACTGCTATAAAATGCTATGTTAGGTAGGCGTAGCCCTTTCAGATTTCAAAGGTGGGGCCCATTCTTGTTTGCTCTGGACACCGTTGTGTCAGTCTGAAGGTTGGTATATGTTTCTTATCTGATGCTAGGGTTGTAGCCAGTTATGTGCATGTTGTACTCATACCTGCACGTTGCTGCTTCCAGTACACACATCTCAGTGTAGACATGTATGCACCCCTCCAAATGCTAACACAGGATACATGGGAGTATGTACTTTTTTCTCACTTACACAATTAACTGCCATACAAATGTGGTTATTGCACTGTATTCCTGTGGCCAGTGTTTATCCTGGTGTGATACTGTGTGGTGTTTGTAAGGTGCTACTGTAACATTATTCCCTGCTAGGATGGCTGGTTCTCCTTTCACAGTCATGTCATGCAATTCCACAACCACTGCTGGTAAAGACCCACAGAAAAGAGTTTGTGTTATACCATTCCTAATTTCCATTTACATTCCCTCATTGTAATGCATGATATATTTATTTCAGAACCAAGTTATTTGTATATTTGCTGTGGCTTAGTGGTAATTCATGCAGTCTATTGTGTCAATGGTCTGGGGGTCGAGACTGGCAGAGGTTTTTTATTTTGCTGCTCAGCAGAACAAGGGCCCTGCCATAGAGTGACTAAGGCATTTTTAAGCAGTAGTAAGCGGGTTTGCATTGGTTTGCGCGATGCTTAGCTAAGCGCACACATGCGCACACTCACTTAATCACACTTACAACCGCTTAAAAGTGCTTACTCCCGCTAACCCTCATGCTAATTTCTTTAAAAGAAAAGAAAATGGGGAGATAGGAAAGTGGTGAAAAAGGGGGCACAGAGAGGGAAAGACAGTAGGAAAACAAGCTCGGGATGTGCAGGACGGGTGTAGGGAAGGTCCATACCTGCCCATTTCTTTGCCAGCAACAGCTGTGCATATGTTGAAAATATGGAGTGAAATTTGATACCTTCCACCCCTGAGAGAGGGGTGAGGACAACATAGTTTATTGTACTGCCTATTAGAATTATCAGTGTACATGTCCAATGGACATGTGTGCGAAATGGGAAGCTATGTATGGGGTGTAATTTTTTTCAGGTACAGATTGCCCTTTTTTTTTTCAGGGGAGAGTGGCAAGTGAGGTAGAGGAAGTAGGTATATTTGGGGAGGTAGGTTTGGTAGGTAAACAGACAAGACAAACAAGACGCATGCAGGGGCGGAGTATGACACACGGAGTGGGTAAACACAATTGACGGGGACGGATGTTTGGAAATCGCAAGCCCATGAGCCCACAGATGGTAACAGTGGGACTGATATCCCCACCCATGGGCAGTCACCACTGGACCTTCACAGACCCGAGGGTCACTGTGCTGGGTGCTGCATAGGAGGGACAGGCTCACCCGTGAGTCGCGCCACTCTCGCCTCGAGCTGGGGTAGGGGATCAGCGACTAAATGCTGGATCTCCCAATGCACCACAATCTGGACCCTTCGGAAGGTGACAGGAGGCCCTTCTCCACCCACACTTGCAGGGGGCGAGCCCCATCCCCTGCAGTGCTTCCACCCCAAGGTGGCACAGGACCTACGGAGGAGGGTTGCCCGGGCTGGGCACCAGACCTGCTGATGCCAGGTGCAACTGCCAGCTGAGGTGTGACAGGTGGGTCAGCTGGGACCGGCCTTCCCATACATTCTGTGATTAAGTGTTTTTAATTACAACATAGACAACAGCATTCCAAGTTAGTTGTAACAGCATGCAGTAATATTCCCATTAACCCAACACACCAGGGTTACAACAGTTGAACAGCAAGCATAACACATGCATATATTGAATGACAGTGGACATTCCAACAGCATGCAGGGATGATTGGTGGCAACAGGCTACCAAGATTCTGGTGTTTTAACAGGGGACATGCATCAAAGTAGGTGCAGATTTTTTATAACAATAGGACATATGTCCCAACAAATGTTATGAGATTACACATACCCATTGAGGTGTGGAATTGCATTGTTTGTGCACATGGAGTAGGGTGTAAAAAGAAACCTCCATTAACTTCTTATTAGTACTTTAACTGTACACTACATTCCTATTGACTGCAGGTGTATATCCCCCTACATGTATTCTTACACTAAACAACATGCATTTGATTGCGTTATGGGTTTTGCTACTTCATGATATACCTGGCCTATATCTGACATGGTAACTGTCCAGGATGCAGATGTTACTGCTACATACTTGTATTAAATTGACTTGTTTATGTATGTGCACATCTGGATGTGTTCACATGGCTTTTTCACTTGTTTTCTACACAGCCCTACTTTTCAGGTAACATACTTAAGTTTCTGGGGAACACCTTGACAGGCTACTCGTGTGCCAGATTTACCTATGCATGTCAGCCACTTCACAACTGTTTAGGACTGTTGCATACTTCACAGCTACTGGCACTTCCTTCATCCCCTTTATATTGGACTGCACTACTGGGGGTTGTCAGCACTTACTACAACAGAGTAACATTTCTTCACTGCAAGGGTTCAACAACAATTTCTGAGTAACTGGCACATACACACTGCAAGTATTATACCTTTCTTATTTACATTAAAACTCTTTTCTACAGGCTCTCTCCTGTATTTGACATTACACTGCATACAGCAGACCTATTCAGGAAATGTTATACCTTTATTGATAGGTTACAAGACTGTTTTACAGGCTCACTCACGTTTTATCTATGACAGTGCATGCAGAGATAGTATTCCAGACATGTTTTTGCTTTATTCATGGGTTACTACACTCTATTCCTGCCTATCTGACTTATGATATGAAACAATACATGCAGATGATTTATTCATGGAATGAATGTTTTATACTTCACAGCGACTGCCACTTCCTTCATCCACTTCCTATGGGACTGCACAACTGTGGCTTGATAGCACCTAATACAACAGTACTATTTATTATTGCAAGGGTACAACAACATTTCAAAGTAAGTGACACAGACACACTCCAAATTTTATACCTTTATTAATTACATTGAACACTCTTTTCTACAGGCTCTCTCCTTTACTTGTTATTACAGTGCACACGGAAGACATATTCAGGACATATTATACCTTTCTTGATGGATTACAACACTCTTTTTCAGGCCTGCTCACTTATATGTTATGACAATACATGCAGGGATAGTATTCCAGAATTATTTTAGCTTGATTGTTGGGTTAGTGCACTCAATTTCTGGCTCATTGACATTTGTTATATAACAGTACATGCAGAGGATTTAATCAGGACATTGTATTGCTGTATTATTGGGCTTATAGACTTTTCTCATGCTCACTCACATATATCATGTAACAATACATGCAGAATATTTACTAACCTGCCTGGTGGTGCAGCCTTAGCAGCCTATCTGCATAGGCTTGCTGATTCATAGTGTGAGCACCTGCAGCTGTGGGGTAAATAAAGGGATATTGAGACATACCTATACATTATTTAGACTATATTAGCTTATCTTAGATACTGCATTCCATGGCTACCTACTTAGTAGTGGGGCATCCCGCATTTGACGGGCCTCCTGGATCCACTGGTTCAGAAGGTCCTGCTTCTGCCTCTTCAGGTCTGCATGGTGGTGACGGACCTGCTCACCAGTCCGAGGGATGCCTGTGGCACTGGTGAGTTCATGAGACAACCGGTTCCAAGCCTCCGCCTTATACTCTGTTCCTTGGAACTGGCCCTGCAGGAGTCGAGTCTCATGACTAGGAGCCAAACCATATATCTTGACTCCTCGATGCCTTAGCGTTGCGCTTGAAAGCATGTACCCTCTCCAGCACCATACATTCTAACTGCAGATGGGAGCTACAATCAGTTATGGCGTGTATTCCCGCCTATGCAGCTTAAATATGCTGCATTTCCCACACTTTTCTGTGATTGGCCATTTTTGAATATTCTCGGCTGACTGCATACCTGCTTAGAAATGGTTAATCAAACATTTATTACTATATATATATGTTAACAGTGGATGTTTATCCTAAGCTGTCATGGCTTTTTGGTTCAGTACTTTGATTATGGTGCACAGTGTCCTGGGTTCAAACCTTATCATTGCATTTTATTTTACTACTGTCCAGACAAGTTAGGGGGCATGGCTATGTGTAAGCAACTTTGCTCTACGTTGCTCCACGTTGCCTGATGGGGCGCTGGTTGGTGCGGCGCGTACCTCAGTGCAAACCGAATGCGCTGGGTAAAGTGCTATTTAGCTTTGGGCAACTATTTTGCACTGGGTAAAGCACGAGTTAGCTATGGGCAACTACATTGTGCTGGGTAAAGCGCGAGTTAGCTAGGGGCAACTACATTGCGCTGGGTGAAGCGCTGCTTAACTGCAGCCAATTTTATATTGGGATCCTTTAAAATATTTATTTTATTCACTGATACATTGGCCATTTCACTGCTTTTTAGTTATGTTTAAACATATATGTTGGGTATTATTCCATATACTGATTTAAAAAATAAATACGAAAGGGAGTGGTGGGACTCAAACTGTGAATGCCTCTTCTTTGTGCGAACACTCTACCATTACGCTATTGCATGTGATTTGCATAAACATTCTTTCTTATGCTCTAACATGTGAGAATTGCTGACTGTAGCTAAGCAATGGGCACACACGCACACACAAACATGCAAATACGGGCAGCTATTTTGGGTATTTAAAAAAAATTATGGTTATGCGTTTTAGATGTGTGATGGGGTTTACATTATCAGGCAGTGAGGTGTTGGGTGCAGGGTCATTTGAGCAGATTTGCTCTTGTTTATTTCCTTTATTTTTAAACACTTGCAGGGGCGTGGACATTTGGACTGCTCGGCAGTCGGACACGCCCCCTGCTTTCTTATACGGTCCGTGTAGGATTTACGGTTTGGTCAGCGTGCCCTCATGCATATTCATGGCATGCTGACGTCATACCGTTCAACTGCAGCCTCCAAGTAAGACTTATTAAGTCAAATTGATTACACAAAACTTATAAAAAACAAAAAAGAAGGCAATTTCAAAATGGAGGCAGTGCAAACAAAATTTAATGAAATGAGCGCTTTCGGAATAGTCAGTGCTCTTCCTTCATCAGATACAAATCAAGTACATTTACATAGTTTTATAATAAAACTACGTACCAATTAAACAATTAGTACAATCACATGATATAAAAATTAAAAAATTTAAAATAACAACCAACTTCGAATCGCAGAATACTATATTATAAATAAATCAAAATTACTTCCATTTATCCCCTTTATATAAACATTGATTATATGAAATTCCTTGTAAAAAACACACAAATACGCACTTGGAAAGTCTGCATACATCCCTTCTAACAAGAAATACTTGAATCACATTAGGGGGTTAATATGTCCTCTTAACTAAGTATTGAATATAAAGGATGAAATAAATGAAAACCATTGAAGCTAAAAAATTAATGCTTTAGTGCAAGGAGTTTAAGAAAGCATTTGATAGAAATGCTTCCATTAAGCCCTGGCAGAACATGGGCAGCACTGCTGATTTGCCATAACAGTTCCTCTATTTCTAATTTTATCTGCCATGGCCCACCCCTCTCATCCTGTACCACTTGTTTAAGTACAGTAAATTTAAAATCATGATTGGGAAACAGATATATATGCTTAGCCAAAGCATTTGTCATATCTCCTTTGACAATAGTGTATTGGTGCTCATATATACGCTGTTTAAGTTTCCTTTCTGTCTGTTCCGCCAGGGTTTAATGGAAGCATTTCTATCAAATGATTTCTTAAACTCCTTGCACTAAAGCGTTCATTTTTTAGCTTCAATGGTTTTCATTTATTTCATCCTTTATATTCAACACTTAGTTAAGAGGACATATCAGCCTCCTAATGTGATTCAAGTATTTCTTGTTAGAAGGGATGTATGCAGACTTTCCAAGTGCGTATTTGTGTGTTTTTTTACAAGGAATTTCATATAATCAATTTTTACATAAAAGGGATAAATGGAAGTAATTTTGATTTATTTATAATATAGTATTCTGCGATTCAAAGTTGGTTGTTATTTTAAATTTTTTAATTTTTATATCATGTGATTGTACTAATTGTTTAATTGGTACATAGTTTTATTATAAAACTACGTAAATGTACTTGATTTGTATCTGATGAAGGAAGAGCACTGACTATTCCGAAAGCGCTCATTTCATTAAATTTTGTTTGCACTGCCTCCGTTTTGAAATCGCCTTCTTTTTTGTTTTTTATAAGACTTATTAAGTCTTACACAGAGGATTCGTGAATCCGGGGGAACATGTTGCAAAAAGTGATATGTATCTTTTCATGTGCTCTAGAGACTGACAATTTCAAGTAACATATAAAATGTAACGTTTACAGTGCAGACAGCTTATGAAATCAGCATGTTAAAATGAGTAATACTTTTTAATCAAGTAGCTACATTTCAGTGCACATGTAGTTTGGGAACATTTCAGTTGTGTTTCCAGGAATATGTAATCCTATGAGGATAAATTGTAAAATATTACAAATAGTCCTACTATGTATTTATTTTACCTTGCTTAGGTTGTTTTTCATTTTAATAACTAAACAACATTACTTTTTCTTATTATTTGTTATCTGTGAGGCTAAATGCACTTCGCAGGTCCCAGTGTCCTTAGAAACTGCAGCAATTGTTTACTGTTGCAATGGCAACGCAAATAGAATGTGATGAAAGCTTCACTTCTCTTAACCAACAGTACATTTTTCCCTTTTTTTAATATATTTGTGAATACTAAAAGGAAATAATTCAAAGGACATATGTACATGAATGGAACATTTCATAGTTAATAACGAACATGTCCCCAATCCCAATAAGCATAACAGTAACTATCATTAATCTAATAAATATTGTAATAACACTGAATTAAGTTCACTATTACAATTAGTCTACCTTAAAACTAGATTTTAGACTATTATTTATCTATGTATAGATAGTGAGTTATTAAATATATGCAGACTATATTAGTATAGTAAATAGGAGAGAATTTAGAAAGGGAGACAAGATGCAGTTAAAATAATAATGAGAAGAGAGAAGAGAGAGGAAGAAAAGAGAAATTAAGAGAAAATACACATATACTATGTATGTTGATTTACAGTATAAATATTATATGTGCTATATAACCCTCCTTCTGTGAAAGAAAAGTACCTGTTTTACATACCTGAGGTAATGTGACTGCAGGCTTTTGGATGCAGTGTAACAGAATTAGTGATCACTTTACTGATAACAGTCAGCAAATAAAAGGTATGAATTTTTGCCATCACTGCGACTGCTGTATGTGCATTTGTCTGCATACTTCATTGGACATATGAACTTTGGCTCCCAATGTAAGTAGTAAGCATTTACCAGGATGTTACACCCCAAAAATAATGGTCATTCATCCCTGCTGTCACAACGAGCAGTACTCGTTGTGATCGCTGTATTCATTACATGACATTGGTAAAGCACGCTATCCAAAAACATGATTTTGCCCCCTTATTCCTCTTTTAAACCCATTAGCAACATACCAGAAGACTTTTTAACAGTGCAGCCAACCCTTTTAAAGTTAACAGACACTGTTGAACTGAAACATGACCAACTTGCAAATCTGGTTGTGATAATACGTAAGTGCCAACAATTCATAGTAGATGCTTTGAGAGATTTGGCTGTAACAGTATCAGTCTTTTGCTTCTTCTTTTTGACATCTGTCCAGATATTTGTTTCTTTTGTTCTCTTGAAAGAAGGTGACATCCAATCCATATCTTCTGGTAAAGTAATCACATTATTAGTTTTAATAAATGAAGAGGCTTCCTCTAAGTCAATAAAAGTCCTCATCTCATTGGCATATAGTATTCTTATCTTAGCTGGATATGCAAGTTGTGCCTTGATGTTATTTTGTATCAGAAACTTTATTATTGGCCACACTTTTTTCCTTTGTTCCATTATTCTCGATGAATAGTTGTTATCAAATCTTATCAGGCTCTGATTATATTTTAGAGGTGCCTTCCTCAAAGCAGATCCTAAAATCAGTTCCTTGTCCAAGTATGAAAGAAATTTGATAATTATTGACCTAGGAGGAGAGTTTGAGTTAGTGGCAAGTTTCCCAAGAGCTCTGTGTGCCCTCTCAATGCCAAAGGAAAGTCCTTCTTTTAAATTTAAAAAGTCAGGGATCCAGCTTGATAAAAATGAAATAATATCCTCACCTTCTGTGTTTTCAGGTAATCCAAAAATCCTGATGTTATTTCTCCTCTCCCTATTTTCCAAGTCATCTACTTTATTAACCAACCAAGTGTTTTGTTTAAGAAGCAGTTCTTTCTGTGTTTCCTCTTCCTTAAGTCTGATTTCTAATTCATTTAGAGAAAGCTCTATTCCTGTTATCCTTGTCTGGTGCTGTTGTAGCATTTCCTTGAGGATGTTGGCCTGTTTTTGACTGCTTGTTTTAAGATTTTCTGGGTTCTCTTTAAAATCATCCATCTTCAAAGATAACTCCTGCAGGGTAGATGCCATCTGGTGTAGTTTCTTCTTTAAGACAGCATCTTGGTGAAAATTCCTTGAGTTGCTCATTTTACCAAGTGAATATATCTCCAAGCTTTTTGACAGGAAATTATTTGTAAAAGTTCACCAAAGTTTCTAATTATGTAAATTAGACCTTTATCTATGAAATTTTATACTTTGAAGAAAAAAAGAATATTTTTTCCTGTCTTATTTAACTAGTTATATGGAGCTCTAAAATACTGCTGCTTTCAGTTAGCCATTCAGGCTCCGCCCCAGGTTCTTTTATATTCTAAGGTCATAGAGACTGAGAGAATGATACTAGGGAACTTGTTTTGTTATTCTTTGGGGATGTTGAGGATTTCCCAGGACTGCATACATCCATTTATTTGTATATATATTTATATTTATATTAGTTAAGTTTTAAACAAGACAGATTGAATTGTCAAAAAGTTGATTTTTAAGCAGGGTCAGATTAAGCATTAATGGCACCAGTGGCACTAAACATACTAACAAGTCATATGATCACTAACCATGTTATCACTGGACAGTCATATCATGTAAGCTCATGATATTAGGGGTAAATGAATGACAAATTAAAAATGAAGTAAGATTATGCTCAGTCCCAAACAAATTTCATACCTAGAATAGGAGTCTTTATATGAAATTTAGCACCGTCAACTACATTTTCTCTTTCTGGCAGGCATAAGAGAAAATTATGTGAAAATCGCATAAGATAAAAGAAGGGTTCTTAACAGAGAACTCATCTGTCTGAATAGAATGTGCTGAAGCTGCAACACAGTTGAATGGACACAGAGCTGAGGAGAATCTGCATATGTGGACAAGCATGTCATGATTGTATGCCCCTCTTCTACTAATGTGTAGCTTGTTCTAAGGGTGAGTGTAAATGTAACCAGAAGAGCTGGAGATATTAAGTTAAAATGTTAAATGAAGTTAGATGCATGTCTGCACTGAGATAATCATTCTCCAAGCTAGCACAATATATCTGTGCATGTGTGTGTGTGTGTGTGTGTGTGTGTGTGTGTGTGTATGTGTTTGTGTGTTTGGTTTACCTAGGAATAGATTTTCAGCAGTTTAAGTGTGAGTTTTATTGGTTATTTTGTTTTGTCAGTCTGACAGACATCTATTATATAAAACTGAGGAAATTGTAATATTTTCACATAATCTCATTATGAAGAGAATATTCTCTCTTTATCTCTTTCTTTCTCTCTCTCTTTCTCTCTCTCTCTCTCTCTCTATATATATATATATATATATACACACACACACACACACACATGTGACTGTGTATGTGTTTGCGATTGAATGTTTGTGTTGGTTTTGTCCATTTGTGTGACTGTGTGTAGGCATATCTAAATACATATGTGTAAGTGTTATATGAGATCTGACCACCATGGATTATTAAAGTTCCTCTGAGTTGTGTTGGAAGTACACAACATGTTTCTTTTGTAAGTGAATAATGGCTGTAGTGTGCATATGTTGCACTTTAGTCCAAATGCACTAGTTTCACTTGTCACATATCAGACAGATAGTTACAAATATATATTCCAGCTCATTTGGCAATATTTTCCAGTCACTTCATTTTGTGTGTGTCTTGAGTTTGATATTGTAAATAATAAACAGCCCTTCTTATCTCTGCTGTATTAATATTGCATAACAATTGGGTATTACTAACAAAAAAATTGAATATTAATGTGTTACTTTGTTACAAAAGAAATGTTTGCAATAAGTAAGCAGATTTTATATTGTTGCTTTTCACATTACTGCACAGTCCTCCCTCATCTCCCCTAAAGTGAAGTTTAACATACAAGGAATAAAGTGTTTTGTTTAAAGTAGGCATGGAAAAATGATCCATGGGAAAATCACATAAGTAAGATTTTTCAATAGGGTGAGTTAATGTAAGAGTTTTATGAATGCATTTAAAAGAAAATGAAATTTCTTCTTGTAGAATGTATTATTATCCTTATATAAATCTTTTTCTCATTTAACATGCTGGAATATTTGTAATACAAGCACTTACAACACTATGTGAATGTCTAAATGCTATTTTTTTCTCATTTATTCTCCAGGTACCAGATGAATGAATAATGATTGAACTATATAAGTTATATTCACTGTTTGTTCTGCTATGTATCTCAAAGTAAGTCAAAAACTTATGTCACAGCTGTGTGTGTGTGTGTGTGTGTGTTGTATGTGCTCATAGGCTCATAGTTTTATATGTATATACTAAGCAAACAACCACTAGGGCCCTTAAAAGCCTAGCCATGCAACCCAAATGTGACTAACAGATTTTATTTATCTTTGATTTATACGGGGTGATTTACTGACTGCCTCTGTCCACCAGAGACATAGCACACAGACCAGGGGTGAATTTTTGATTACCTATCCAATGGTTCATGTTACTCTTAAATAGGGATAGGAAGGCACTCTGCTTCATGTGGATGGAGAGCCTGTTCTAATGTACGCTCTCCCTGATGAAGGAGCGGCAGACAGGCTACCTTCCTATCTGCCCCGAAAGCGCCGGACATCTCAGAATCTTTCTCAGAACCAAGCTTGCTTCCAATGTTTTACAGATGGTAATGGCAAGTCTAAATTTAGAACTATAGTCAGTAACCCCAGAGTTTTACGGTTCAATTTTAATTTTAAATTTAAATTTAATTTTAAATTTTAAATTTAATTTTAATTTTTATTATTTTTTATATTATTTTTTGGTTAAATTTAAATTTAAGTTTTAGTATAGTTTTTTCAAACATAAGTATAATTGTGACAAAGCAAAAGGCTCCAACGCATTGCTAGAGGTTAGGAATGGCACATATGAACAAGTAGCTGGATAATAAAAAGGAACTAAATAAGAGGAATGAGATGCTTCCAACCAGGTCCGTCTTCACCTTGTAGGCCTACTAGGGCCACACCCCCAATTAGTCACTTCTCATTGGACATCTCTCAACCACGCCCCCTCCACAGTAGCATAAAAGCAGCACAGCAACAGCTCTAAGGTCATTCTGACCAGTGCTTGGGGAGCACACAAATAGTCCTTTTTAGGACTCACACATAGCAAAAGAACTGAAGATCCGCACAAGAAGAAGGACAACGGAGATCGACACCAGCGCAGAACACCGAAGAACACAACAGCAGCTCTTCCCAGAGCCCATTGTGTACATACATGAAACAGCTCTTTTCAGAGCTCATGTGGATCTGCACCTTACACCAAACAGCTCTTCTCAGAGCTCACAGTACACCAAACAGCTCTTCTCAGAGCTGACAGAGATCTGTAAAAGCTCTGGTAAGAGCAACCAGAGACACATTGAAGAATAAAACAAAAAAGTTCTTATTAGAGCTACCACCAACACCTGAACGGGCATTCAAAACACAAATCGGCCCTTCTCAGACCTCACAGAAATCTGTATCAGCTTCGGTAAGACCAGCCAGAGGCACAGACACAGCTTCGGTGAACCAAACAAAACAGTTCTTTTTAGAACTACCGCATCTGCCTGAAAGGGCATTCAAAACAGCTCTTCTCAGAGCTCATAGAGATCTGTAACAGCTCTATATAGAGCTCCAGCTGCCCACAGGGCTAAAACAGCTCTTCTTAGGGCTAGCTCCACCATCGACTACACATGGAAATCTGTTCACCGTTTAGGATCAAGAGTGAAAGGCTTTGTAAAACCCATTAATAATGTAGGGATCATACACTCTATACAGTGCTACAGGTAGCATGAAAAGCCTTCACGTAGGCTCTACACAGAGCCTACATGGGCTTTCATAAATACTGACCTCTGTCATTTATTAACCTATATCACTGATAAAAAGAAAGTGCCAGCTAAAGAAATTAGTAATTTGTACAGGATACTGTTATTATACTGCCATATGGCAAAGTTTGGTAAATTGTAGTTTTAAGAAGAAGTTATGAAAAACAGACTATGAAGTACTCATCCCATTAAACCATTGGACATATCCCCATTCTTACTGTCCAGAAAAGAGCTAACTTTTAGAATGATGTGGAATATAAGAAACAAAAATAAAGTTTGTTAAATGTATCCATTTTTTTTATTTTGCCTCTCATATGTTTAGTTCAACCGATACTAAGATGCTTTGACTGAAAAAGTTAACTTGGATGTGAATTGCATTTGAAACTTGATTTTATTTTGAATTATGTCTTTTGAATTATGTAGGCATAGAATGATGTGAGTATTTGTCTCTGGAATTTTTTTGGCTAAAGGACATGTCCTGTGAGATGAATATTGTATGTGTTAGCCATATTATTTTTTGCTTAGATTTAAAGCCTGCATAATAGTTGTGACATCTTGGTAATTTCGCATTTTAACATATATCATCCTGGGTAAAGTTGGTTGCTGAAATTTTAGTGCTCTTTTTATCATTGCTTTAGCTTGTTTTTATTGGATATTAATTGCATAAAGATGTCATGAATCATTTTTATCAGATCAAGGTGGCTAATAGACTAGGGTATGCCTCTTATCAGAAGGCTGTCTCAGCAGCCTCTGTGTTTAACAACTTATCATTAAAGGGTGATAGTTGTCAGGATTGTTTAGTAGTCACGTTTTCTATTTCATATTGTTTATCTTCTAAGATGTCTAGTCTCATGGATATATTAGTGAATCATTTATGTTGGCAAGTTGAAAAACATTTTTTTCAATTGCATCTTGTATTGTTAGAAGTATAGTCTTGAAGTCTTCTTTGCTGATGTTCTGGTGGTGTTTTAATTTAGTTTGCATACATAAAAATGTTTGTTTTGCATCTTGGAAAATGTCCCAGTTGACACTAGGGATGGGCCTTGGGAGCTAAAAATTGAGGTCAGAGAACTTGTTTGGCAACTTAACTTAGAAGTAGGAAATCCCCCATGCCTAAATGACTGTGTTACAATGAGCAGTGTCTTAAAAATGAGAGTTACAAAGTTATAATGTATTGTAGCAGCAGACTGAATTTTTTATATATAGCTGTCTGCCATAGAGAAATGTCTAAAAGAGCTTCTATTACTATTATATTTGATTTGACTGTTTACACTTTATAACATTGTTTTTACTACTTATATTTCTGTGTTTAATATTTTATATGAGTTTTTTAACCAATGCTTTAAAATATCAATTGCCATAAGTGTCACATGACAGCCATTTCCTTGTATGAATATATGTGTGTGTGTGTTTGCAAGTTATGCTCATTTCTGTAGAAGTCCTTTTTCTAGGTGAAAGTGGTAAACTCTTAAATAAAACTGAAACTTTTTTGTCTTCAGTCATTATTGTGGTTCCAGCATAACTTTATCCCTTTGGTTCTTGATTCCTGCAGTTACATCTTTCACTACTTCTTTTGATCCTGCGTAACTTCCTTTTATTCTTCAAACAGCACAACATAACTTCTGATCGGTGTCAGACTTCCTGCATAGGCCTCAGTGGAAACTGAAGTCTAGTCAGTAAAGCTTTCCATCATGCACCCTTCTTCACACAGTTCTTAGCATACTTTGTCAGTACAGTAGGCAGATTAAGAGTGTAAGAGTACAAGAGCTCTCTCAAGGAATTTTTGTTGCCCTTTCTTCCCTGCTCACATGTTGAGTCAAAGAATCAATTATTTTGGGGCTATTATAACATTAACCATATCAGATATTTACTATCTCCTTGAGTGTTTCCCTCCTGCTATTCACTATTCCTGAAATATCCATTGTATAAAGAAATTGGCAATGTTGGTAGGACCATATGCAAGTAATAGGTGGAACTAATGGCATAAAACACTTCCAGCAATTGAAATAATTCCTTTCTCCATTGATGGCTCTGATCAATTCACCCAGTAAATATTATATTACACACTTTAATAATTCTGTTAATAACTCATTGCTTCATATACTTCACCAAGCCTTGATATTGAAATTCATTGCTAAGGAATGATAAGTGGCTCTTAATGGTCATGAGTTCTTCTCCTGCCCACCACTTATCAACAAATAACACAACAAAACCCTGTAGTTCTCTTAATTTTCTTTATAGCAAAGTTATTTAAGTGCTTACAGCCCCCACCATATGACTTTAATGATCTAGGAGCACAGTAGCTATTTATTAGCAAACTTGTCTTTGATCTTCAGTTGTCCTACAATCGACGAGACATTTACTTGGACAGTACAGAAAACGCTACTTGTTTTTTAGGGTACAATACTATTTATTATTTTAAGCTCCTGATTCGAGACCCACAAAGAAGTACAGATGGTCACCATTTCCAACAAAGTAATGCCTTCAACAACCCAGCATCTTCCAAGGAAGATGGCCTATAAAAGGAAGACTATCTACTAACAAAAATAATGACTCATTCCTACCATTCTTGTTGCATCTGTGTGTGATTTCAAAAGATTGACAGACATCTGATCTACCTTCTAGAATGAATTGCATTCAGATCCAGAAATTCATAGTATAAGTGCAAATTCTGCCTAAACCAGCTTGACACTCTAATTCTAAGGTATTTCCCAATCTTCATTTTTATGTTTTCCCCATGTCTACTAACATACTATGGAGGAACATGATGTCCTTTACCCAGACATTCATTTTTCAAACCTAAACACACTGTTCAACCTCAGCCTCTCCACAGGCTACGTGCCCATAGAATGGCGCACAGCAACGGTTATTCTGCTCCACAAAGGAGGGGCCACAACTGACCCTGGTAACTATCACCCCATAAGTCTGACTAGCCTGGTCTGCAAGGTTATGTAGCACATCATCATGGAACTCATTAACAAAGACATTGGGAACCTCCAAACACTTGACCCAACCCAGTTTGGCTTTGTTAAGGGCAGATCATGCCTACTAAACCTGGTTGACTTCTTCGAGACAGTCACCAAGGTCATAGATGAGGGGAAGGTAGTTCACACAGCCTACCTTGACCTTGCCAAGGCTTTTGACACCATTCCCCACTCGGGAAGTATAGATAAACTCACCAGCCTGAACATAAACCCCTACATCACGAGATGGGTTGCCAACTGGCTTACAGACAGAACTCACACGGTAAGAATAGCGGGCTCCAGATCCGACTCTAAACCAGTCACAAGTGGTGTCCTACAAGTTTCGGTCCTGGGACCCGTACTGTTCAGCATATACTTCTCAGAAGGACTATGGCTAACCAAGTTTGCCGATGAGTGCAAACTGGGAGCCATAATTGACTCTCCGGCTGACACGGACATTCTCCAAAAGGGCCTTACTGAGACAGACACTTGGTGTCAAAGTCATGGTCTCAAGCTAAATGCCAAAAAATGCATAGTCATCCCATTTGGGAAAAACAAAGCACCCATGAATTACCACATAGGTGGCAGCCCCCTTAATACAGAAGAGGTAATAAGAGATCTGGGGATGCAGGTAGATAGTAATCTCTCCTTTGACAATCATATTGCCAAAGTAGTTAGGAAATCCTTATATGTAGCCCATCTAATTACTAAAGGGTTCGCATCTAGAAATAAAGAGGTTATAGTGCCCCTCTACTCGTGACTCATCAGACCCATCATAGAGTACAATGCCCCATTTGGGATGTACCTCACAAGACACTTCCAACAGCTGGAAAGACCACAAAAGTACCTCACCAAGAGGATTACTGGCCTCAAACATATGTCCTGTGCAGCCTGACAGGAAAAACTCCAGCTGTACTCAGTCGCATATCGCTTACTCAGAGGTGATCTCTGCCTGACTTACAAATCCATGTCCAACTCAGAATTGATGGACATGCTCCACCTAAAGAAATCCAAGTCACTGCGAGCCACTCACTCTAGTGAGCTAAACCTCACCACAACAATAAATAGAACATGCTGGAGGGATAAATTCCTGTCACAGAGACTCCCCATGCTTTGGAACAAAATTCCTAACTACATTAGGCAGAGCTCCTCACTAACACTCTTCAAGAGAAACCTTGACAAGTGGATAGGTAACAGAAAATACACCCCTGGGATCACTTCATTGGCTCTTTTGACAGAGGCTCAGTTAATTAATCAATGGGGCGGTGAAAGCTGACACACTCTGGCTAGGCTTATAAATGCCCTCAGGCAGATAGCCTCGTACCTACCTATGAACCTATGAACCTATAGCTTCAATTCTGCTCCTTCATATCTTAACCACTGTGCATTTTGAGGAGGTTTGTCCTCACAATGTTGGCTTCTATTGGTTATTTTTGATTTTGCAATTTAAAAGGCTATAAAGCAAAAATGGTTCAACTTATGTTCATCAAAGTTTTACAAAGAATTACTGACATAATTATCTATAAAACATTATTGAACTGAGGTCCTATTCTCAAAGATAGCTGAGCAGCTGCATATTAAATTTTAATAAAAACATATTTTGCTGTTAATGTTTAATGCCTCAACATATACAAAGAATGAAAATATTATTTTCTGCATTTAGGTCTCAAATCACACCAATATTTTATATATAGTTTTATATATATTTTTTCGGTTTACCTTTACATGTTTGAAGGTCATATCTTTGAACCCACTGCCATGAACTGTAAACTGTGAAATTCCAAAATTGCGAAAACCGAAGTGCTGAATTACAAAATGTCACCCCCTTTTTGACCATGGTAGCACTTGTTTCAGCGGTGGTGCATTTGGAAATGTCGAAATTTGATTATTTTACAACATTTCGGGAATTCAGCATTACGGAATTCGCAAATGACTCTTTGACTTTCAAACATGAAAAGGTAAACCATTTTTTTCTTCCTGTGTGTTAATAATCTCACTTTGAACTCTTATTTCTTCTCTAACTACCTATTCTTTGTTTTACCTTTCTTCAGTATCCCCTTTCCACATACCAGCTACTCTTTCAACATATGTTCTAGCATTTCTTTTTCTGTTTGTCTTTCTTCGGTGGTTTCCTCTTCATCTACTCATTCCTTTTCTACTAAGGGACAGTCAAACAAGAAGTTTCCAAATTTTTTGAATTTCCTACAAAAAAAAATTTACATTTTTTTCTGTATGTTCCCTCTCCCAACGTTGGTCACATCTTCATTTATTACAGTCTTATACTAAATGGGCAGGATTCACGAAGCCTCCGTGTAAGAGTTACAAGGCTTACACGGAGGCTGCAGTTAAACGGTGTGACGTCAGCATGTCATGCATATGCATGAGGGCATGCTGAATCACACCAAAGGCTTACACGGTCCATGGAAGACAGTAGGGGGGTGTCCGTAGGCCGAGCCCTGCAAGCGGACACGCCCCCAGAAGAGTAAAAGTGCCCAAAGTAAACCCCCATGACAGAGTACATGGAAATGTGAATAAACACAACACAACACATGCCCCCACAGACTATGAACATAAAATTATATAAATGAACATGTTATATTTTTTTTAATTGTAAAGATGTTTGCCCGTGAGTGCGCTCATTTGCGCGGGCATGCCCATAGCTCAGCCACAGTTAGCAGTAAGTGGAAAAGCATATAAGAACTAACTATGCAAAGTAAGCCAAAAAGCAATAGTGTAGCGGTAGAGATGTCGGCTGAAGAGCAGGCAGTCATTGTTCAAGCCCCCACAACATCAATTTTTATTTTTAGTGAAATAAGCACGAAACAAGTCCCTGACATATATGTACACAAATAAAATTATATATTATGTAAAATGTAATGAAATAGGCCATTCATTTTGAAGAAATGTGAGATAACAAAATAATAAAAAATGCCAGATGTGCCTATAGCTGAGCTACAGTTTAACAAGGTGAGTGCATCTTCCCATAGGTGAGCAGTGGTTTAACAGATGTAAAATGAGTGCCCGAAAGTGAGCAGTGGTTTAACAGGTGCAAAATGAGTGCCCGTAGGTGAGCAGTGGTTCAACAGGTGCAAAATGACTGCCCGTAGGTGAGCAGTGGTTTAACACGCTGAAACTGTGTGCCCCTAGCTGAGCTGAGCGTAATATGCATGCTGACAGCCAAATGAAGCATAAACCAGCGTAACCAGTTTGCGTGGAGCTGCGTGCCGCGCCAACAAGCTAACCGACGGGCAACGTTGAGCAAGCTGTAACAAAACTGCCTTTACACAGACACACCCCCTAGCCTGTCTAGACAGTCATAAAATATAAAAAGCAGTGGTCAGGTTCCAACCCAGGATACCATGCACCATAGTTAAGGTACTGAACCACTAAGCCATGATAGCTGTACTTAGAAATGCAGTAATAGCAAATATATAGGAATGAATAGAAAGAGGAGCATGACAAAGCAGGTTTTGTGAAGCTGATACAATTCCAAAATGGCCAATCACAGATAAGTGCAGGAAAAACGGCATATATAAGCCCCATAGGCGGGAATACACAGCATAACCGATTGCAGAACTAACTTGCAGACAGAATGTCAGGAGTAGATTAGGGTAGTTGCTTCCGAGTACAGAGGTGGGGCGTTGAGGAGTCCAGATATATGGTCTGGCTCCTTGTCCACAATCATGAGGCCCAACTCATGCAGGGCCAGGTCCTGTGGGGAGCATATAGGACTGAGGCATGGGACCGGTTGGCTCATGATCTCACCAGTGTCACAGGGATTCCAAGGACTGGTGAGCAGGTCCGTCACCACCATGCGGACCTGAAGAGACGTAAGCAGGACCAACTGAACCTTTGGATCCAGGACGCCCGGCAAATGCCCAACGCCCCACTACTGAGTAAGTTACATTTAATTATGTATGTAAGAAATTAACCTAGCTGATATTATGGAGATGTGTATTCCAATATTACTTTATTTATATTACAGCTGCAGGTGTCTGTTCTGCAAACAAAAGAGCCTATGGCGATAGGCTGGTGCGGTTGCGCCACCAGGCAGGTCAGTAATCCTCTCCCTGTAACTGTAAATAAATATAAAAGTATGACAGTTAGCAAAAGAGTGTAGTGTAGTCACTAAGTAATAAAATGTGCAAGTAACAGTGTAAGAGTGTTTGGAAGTATTGCTTGATTACAAAAGTGTGTTGCAGTCTGTAATCCAAACAGAAAAATGAAAATGTCTGAAATAAAGTCTGAAATAAAGATGCCCCACCTGTAATATAATAGTACACAACCTGCAGCAGGCTGAAAAGTACAGCTGCAGAAGATGAGCAAATCACATGTGTGAAATATATCCCTGTTGAAATACTGAAACATGACAGAAGTGAGACTGTTGGAAACGATTGTAATAACTACAGGTAAAACATGTCAATAAAGCCTAGAAGTAAGTACCATCCTGAATTGCAAAATTAAAACAAGTGAGAGAGTGTGAGAAAGAGTTATGAATCCACCAATAAAGTAGTAATAACTCCTGAATAAAGTATACTGCAGTTAGTACAGAATGAAATGAATGTGACAAGCAGAACCAAACTGTGAAATGTGTTCAAAATGTTCCTGCAGCTGGAATGTGTATCCCAAAATCTGGATATGTTGCTCTCAGTCTGCAATATGCAGATAGTATGATTGTCTGAAATACCAAACATCCACAGTTGTCTATAGCTATATAAAGCAAATGTAGCAGGATGATGTAGCTGAACAAAGCCAGATATGAACGTGTATGAATAAAAATGAAAATGTATATTGATGTAGCAGTAACAGTCCTATCACCAACTTGAAGTAGTTATCACATAGGAAACTGTAGGTAGAACAGTAGTGTGTATATATGTGCAGCTATTAGAAATGTACAGCATATGTATTGGTATTTGAAGGTGTTAATTATATTTTCTTCACCCTACCCTATAACCACATATAATCCATTCCACGTGAAATTGGTATATGCAATCATAATTAACACCCCTGTACATTTGTCCTGTTGGGTCATACATATTTGCATGTACGTTGATGCATCTGCCCTGTTCATACATCCAAACCTGATGGCCTGTTGCCATCAATCAACCCTGCATGTTGTTGGACTGTGTATTGCTGTTCAGATTATGCATGTGTTATGCTCGCTGTTCAATGGTGTGAATATCTGGGTGTTTGGTTAATGGGAATACTAATGCATGCTGTTACAACTAATTGCGAATGGTATTGTATGTTACTAATTCAAAACATAGGACGACAGGGAAGGCGGGTTCCAGCAGACCCACCTCTCCCATGTCAGCTGGCGAGTGCACCTGGCAGTAGTGCCCAGTCCGGACCCTCCTCCGGTGGCCCTGTGCCACCTGTGGGTGGAAGCGCTGCAGGGGATGGGGCTTGTCCCCCCTCTGCAAATGTGGCCAGAGGAGAACCACCACTCACCCTCCGTAGCGTCCAGACTGTGGTGCATAGGGAGATCCAGGAATCTGTTCTTGGGCCCCTACACCAGCTTGAGGCACAGGTGGCACAACTTATGGGCATGCCTGTTGCCCAGCCTACACAGCCCCCAGCACAGCCCCATCCTGGGCAGTGAAGGTACAGTGGCAACTGCCCATGGGTGGGGATATCAGTTCCACTGTTGCCATCTGTGGGCTCATGGGCTCTGGATATCCAAACATCCGTCCCCGTCAATTGTGTAACCCCCCCCACACGTGTCATACACCGCCCCTGTATGCGTCTTGTTTGTCTTGTCTGTTGACCTACTCAACCTACCTCCCCAGCTATACCGACTTCCTTTACCTGACATATCACTCTCACCTGAAAAAAAAAACAAACAAAAAAAAAAAAAGGGCACTCAGTACCCACAAAAAAATGACGCCCCATACATAGCTGCCCATTTCGCACACATGTCTGCTGGACATGGAAACTGTCAATTATAATTGGCCGTACAAGTATTATTGTTGTCCTTATACCTCTCTCAGGGGTGGAAGGTATCAAATGTCACACCAAATTACAAACATATGCACAGCTGTTGCTGATGAAGAAATGGGCAGCTATGGGCCTTACATACATCCCTCCTGCAAAACCCAAGCTTGTTTCCCTACTGTCTTACCCTCTTTGTGACCCCTTTTTCACCACTTTCCTGTCTCCCCATTTTCATTTCTTTCAAAGAAAATAGCGCGGGTGTGCTCACGAGTAAGCACTTTTAAGCGGTTGTAAGCGGGTGTGCACGGAGCTGAACGCAAGTGCGCATGCGGGAGCTCCACGCAAACTAGCGCTAACCTGGTTACAACTGCTTAAAAGTGCCTTAGTCACTCTGAATGACAGGTCCTGTAGTCAGTTCAAAAGCAAAATAAAATCCCACTGTCAGTCCCGAACCCAGGACCTTGGAAACAGTAGTCTGCATGACTTACCACTAAGCCATGACTGTTATATAAGAACATTGTGCTACAATAAATATATCATGTAATAGTAGGAATGAATGTAAAGGGAATATAGGATGTGTAGTACACAAAGCATGTCATGTATATTTACTGTCAAATCTAGTGGATTTCTGTAATAGTAGTGTGTGAACAGAAACAGCCATGCTAGTTGGTAGCTAGTAGGTAATAATGTCAGTTATTATATATATATATATATATATATATATAGTTGTAGGTGTCAGTGTACATACACACTTAGTACAGGAAACAGGAGAGATGAATGGAGAAATGTTAATCTACAACACAGCCTGAATTATGAGAGAGATACTAACCTTTACACTCACAGAACAGTGTCCACAGCATACCAGCATGGTCCCCGCCCTTACAATCTGAAAGGGCAATGCCTATCTCACATACCCTTTTATAGCACTGTCCTGAAATCACAGTGAAAACTGCAATCAGTACACAACTGGCTGCATGCAATCAGCAAATGCTGGCTAACAATTGGTGCAGAGGCCATCAAATGGACATATGCAGATACCTACAAAAGCATCCTGTACTCCCAGTCTATGCATGCAATACTTTCATTGCACCATCTGGAGGCAGAGAGAGAGAGAGAGAGAAAAAGAAAGAAAAAAAAGGAAATAAAAACACAAACAAAAACCACACTTAAGAAAAACTAAGTTGAAGCTGTCATCAGTGACAGTATCAAGCTGGGCTAGCAGCAGCAGGAACCTATACTAATGGTAACACAACCAGCTGTGACAAACACAGGTAATGTAAAGTAACAATTTAATAGTCTACATACTGTGAACCCTCCATATGTGTTATTGGTCTGTATCTATATGTATGTCTATGTGATAAGTTGTGTGTACGTTGTTTTACCCAAAGGGGATGACTATACATTTCATGCCATTCAGTGTTAGGCCATGATTCTGGCACCAGTTGTCCATTTCAGTGAGGCCTGTCTGTAGGATGTGTGTGTCAGCTGGTGTATCGACTACGGTGCCTAGTTTGCAGTCATCTGGGAACTTTGTCATCCACAACCCGCCCATGTTTGCTTTCACAGCTGAGAAGCAAATGCCAAACAAGAGGGGTCCTAGGACAGAGCCCTGTGGGATACCACTTGTGACTGGCTTTGATTCTGACATGGCTCCCACAATGTTGACTTTATGGATTCTGTTGTTCAACCAGTTTGCAACCCATCATGTGACATATGTATTAACATTTAAGCTGATGAGCTTGTCTATGATGCCTGAGTGGAGTATTGAGTTGAAGGCCTTAGTCAAGTCCAGGTAGGCTGTATGGACTGCTTTGCCCTCATCAATGGCTGTAGTGACTGTTTTGAAAAAGTCAACCAGGTTCAAAAGGCAGGATCAGACCTTCACAAAGCCAAACTGGGTGGGATCAAGTGTCTGTAGGTCCCCAATATCACTGTATATGAATTCCATAATGAATCTTTCCATAGCTTTGCAGACCAGGCTGGTTAAGCTTATGGGGCGGTAGTTCCCAGGGTCAGTAGAGGTGCCTCCTTTGTGGTGTGGGACCACTGTTGCTGTACGCCAGGGTTCAGGTACATATCCCGTAGTAAGGCTAAGGTTAAATATCAGTTTTATATGTGGTTGTAGCTCCTCTTGGAGTTCATGTAGCACACATCCAGGGATACCAACAGGTCACACTGATGCTGTGTGTTCTGCTTTGCTGAGGGCGGCCCTCACCTGGACATCTGAGATGACAGGGAGGTTACATTCAGCTGTGAGAAGTATTTCTTCTTTTGGGGGAGAGGGAGGGGGGATATTTGCACTGAACCTGTCTGCCAGAATGTTGCCAATATCTGTGGGTTCAGTGAATTTTATGTAGTTGTGTACTAACTCTGAGCATATCTGAGGCTTTTGGTCCATGTTTCTAACAAAACTGAAGAAGGCCTTGTGGTTATCTTTAGTGTCCTTGGCCATTTCTCTCTCAGAGTTGGCCTTGGATGTTGTTATGAGAGAACTTAGCTTATTACTAGTGCCGACCACAGATGCCTTCCCTTTATGTGATTCTGCTCTGTCCTGCAGTAGCCTCCTTCTATCATTATACAATTTATCTTTGGCTGGGATCCACCAGACAGGATGCTTAACCTTTGTGCATAGGGTCTGGGTTAGAATTGTGTGTGCATGTTCCATGCATTCTTGGGGATGTCCATGGGAAGCATTTGCAAATGTGTCAGCATTGTGGGTTGTGGCTTCTACTGGCCCAGTGGGCTGCATGGATACCATCTCAGTCCTAACAAGTGAAAATCTGTCTATTCACATATATTTCAAAGTAATCTACTGTGCTGGTGGTGGTGGTGGTGGTGGTGGGATATGTATATCCAGGCCGATTATTTTGTGTCCAGATCACACTAGTGGATGACGTTCCACATACAGTACCTTGTTATGAACTCCCAGAGTGAGGTGGTGCATTGGACCTGTCTCAGTGTGCTGACTGATGGGGCTTGGTACTATGTTGTATGGAATGTGGCAGGTATTGTTGCACAGGTGTCGGCTGAGCACTGATATCTGGCCATGTACATGTGTATCCACCAAGAGACACACACGTGCTACATATGGGAGTAGTAGTATATCACTACAGTTGAGTATCATGTATAGTATGTGTGCCATATTTTGCTGACATAGTTTGCTGATATCCTGTTTGTGTTCTCTTTCAGGGACATGGCGCATCAGTGAAATCCTGCATACTCTGCTGCAGAAGATGAAGAGATACACCAGAGCCTGGTGTGGGATTATGACATACTGTTTTCCCGCACCAGCCAGAATCAGCAGGAGAGGGCTGCACTGTGGCAAGACCTTGTCCGTAGGGTAAATGACATTGGCATGCATAATAGGACATATGAGCAGGTACAACATCACTGCAGTGATTTAATCAGAAAAGTCTGTCAGCGTGCGTCGGATATCCACAGGCAACAGGTCGCCACAGGAGGTGGGGTGGCCACACCCCCCCTCACCAGACTGGAGGGGCTACTCCTAAGTGTTGTGGCTCCAGCCCAGGAACATCAACAGCAACACACCTGCATTATGATGGAGGCTGGAGCCACACAGCAACATGACATGGAGCGTGCAGGTAATATGCCATATGTACACTTGACTGTTCTGTACACTGTTAGTTTATGCATGTGTAAGGTGTGTCCTTGGTATGTAATTGTCAACATAGTATGTAATTGTGCAGGTGTGATATTGCCAATATCAGCAGCTGACATGTGAAAGGCAACTGTTGTACTACTGAACTGTATCATATGCAGTATCAATGGCACAGTTGTGCCCACTGACACTAATCCCCTCATTTCTGCAGGTCCCTCCGGTGTTACAGCAAGGCAGCCCAGCCATGCTGGTGAGTGTGTTTTAACAATACCTATAATAGTCCTGATAGTGCTAGTAATAATAGTGTACCTCAGTAGTGCTCTGTGTGCATACTGCGGGGTGTGCATGTGTGCATGTGTGCGTGTGTCCACGTATGCACGTGTGCATGTGTCCATGTGTGCACGTGTGCACGTGTGCATCTGTGCATGTGTGCATGTGTGCATGTGTCCACGTGTGCATGTGTGCATGTGTGCATCACTGGCAACATTGTGTAGACATTGTAAACTGTGTTTCCTGTCTTCCTCCCACAGGTTCTGGTGCTGCTCTGGTGTCCTGCAGCAGGGAACATGAATCTGGTGCCACAGGTACTGATAATGATGATATCTGTGTAATGGCACAGGAAGGTGTGTCAGGGTCCATCATTGGTCAGCCAATTGACAGTACACAGCTGTCAACCTTATCATTGCGCACAGTCATCCTGCCAGTACATCCTATGTCACTAATGTCCCTAGGTGATGGACAGGATACAGTGGGCATTGACCAGGGTAATGTGGTATCTGTGGCACATGCTTCCCCACACAGCAGCCATGGGCAGGGTCCTAAGATGGTACCATACAGACAGTTGCCCATGGGTTCTCATGGGAGCATCCGTGGGCATACTGCCTCTGGCACACGTGCCCAAAGAGGTCTGTCAACTTCAGCATGCCTGATGCAATAACTGTATGACTGTCCTGAATTGTTATCTACACCCATAGTAAGTACCATAGTGTAACAGCTGCACATTATTGCATACCGGTGGTAAGGATGTCAACAGATAGCCACATACATAGGTAGCACAGGGGAGAAGGTAATGCAAGTAGTGATATGCAATGATGGACATGTACACTAATGGTGGCATGTTGCCCACAACGACTATGCAATGTGGATGTTTGCGCATGTTGATATGTGTGCAGTACCAATTTAATTTAAATTAAATTAAATATTAAATAATATCAATTTTACCATGGACATCTGAGCTGTGCATTCCTGGGTACATGTTTAGAGTGCCTGCATATTTGCACTGTTACCTACTGGAAGTGGTACCCCTTCTTTGTTGTACAATGGACTACTTCCAGCCCTGCTTACTGTAGCTTTGTTTGCATGCATGTTTGCTTGAGGTTCCCTGGAACACTGATTCCACCTGCAATGCAGATTTACAGAGCTTCAGTGGATTCCTAGTGACATCTGCATAGCGTACTATACGTATGTCAATGTCTCACTTGACAGAACGCCACTGTCTGTCCTGTTCGCATGTACGTTGCCTGTGACACATTGCATATGACTTACCTGGCATTTACCCACGTGTGCAGTCATAAATGCCAGCGCTATGAAATCAGTAGCAGTACACCCACACATACTCACCTTCAGTATGTTGTTCCCCATTGGCCCTATGTGTTGGTAATCACCATGGCAATCACACTACTATGGTAGCATGTGCAAAGGTAACCTGTGAATCACCTCTATGGTCCAGTTGTGGTATATGTGAGTCATGTGGCAATTTCACAGCTGCCAAATGTATGCAGCCAACCCTCTCCCCTGGCCAGGAATGTACAACACATGTGTGAGATGCAACCACACAGCCAATCTGGGGACTGAGCACTCTGAACCCAGTACTGCCATAGCCTGTCAGGTGGCATGACATACTACAGTAACTACAATACCAGTCTGACATAGACCTGCACTGACAGCAATCTGAACACACTGGGGCATACTTGGAGCCTCAGAATAGCATCCTGCCTGAGCATCACACACCTCCGCAGCTGGCACACATGCCACACATGGCACACACATCCCGTGAGCCAAACACTCACAGCCTGTAGGGCTACACAACACACCTGCTACAGATGTGTCAGGTACCTCTCTTTGCCGGTGCAGTGGGGTCCCGCTCAACAGGCTGTACATGGTGAAGGTCACAGTGATATGCCCGTGGGGCACTATGGTCCACCACATAACACATGCATACAGGTCAGTCAGAGGCATGGACACATATGACTCAGTCATTGTCCATGCCACTATGGATGACCTGAGACGTACCTCCCTGGACTACATAATAGGGAACATAGAAGGGCTCTCTCAGCATGTGGCATGGGCTGGTATGAGCCTGACCTTGGTTGCCATCATACCCTCACCAGGTATGCTACCACAATATATAGGAAGGGTGCTCTATGTCTACATTCTGCTCAATCTCCAATGTCATTCATAGGGTATCCAATGGCTGTCAGCGTGTGCTTACATGCTAGGGAAGCCACAATGATTTGCGAGGGGCAGCTTGCACGTGTCACCCATGGGCCATTGTATATTGGCAAAGCCTCTTGATACACACATAGTGCCTTTTGCTGCAGGGCACAGATTACATAGCCACCTCCGCGGGTATCACACTGGATAGGACACTAACAGTAATGCTACACAACACCAGCAGTGTACACCACAAGATGCATGCACTGGACACTGTCCTCAGCATGGTAAACTGCAATATCTGTGCAGTAACAGATTCCTGATTCACGGCTCACAGGTGCAACCCATCACTGCCAGGTTATACCTCATACCATGCCTGTCGTCCCCTATACATGTACCACACATGAACAGGGGGGAGGTATCTCAAGGCACCACAGATACACACACCTCCAGGTTGTTGGCACAGCACAAAGCATCAGGGCCTATCCATGTGCAGCTAACAGTGTGTTGGACTGCCTTCTTGTTCATAGCCTGGCACACACAGCCCTCCCATACACAGGAAACCCACCTGTCCTCCCTAACAACACTGGGAATATGACGGTCTCTAGATATGTCTTTATATGGCTGGACTGCATCCAGCCGAACATTGTGTGTGAGCATTACTGTAGCTACAACACACTAGCTGAAAGGTTCCCAGCATCTAGTCACTGAATTGCAGTGGAACAACATGTTACCACTCCCATAACAGGTGGGAACATGCAGCACCTGTTCATCGACTACATGTAGACTATATGGCCCAGACCACATGTGTATCCCCCACTGTTAGGATGATGCCATATACAACTCACACTGTATATACACATACCACATGCAGCCCCTGCACAGTAAGACACAGTCATAATGTTATGCAGTGCAAATACCATTTATTCACTTGAGGCACGTGTCAGACATGGTAACTAATGAAGGTCACAGGTATATATGTGTATGTGTCACACACATACATCATGTGTGCATTGCCATTGCTGGTTTAAGCAATGTCATGCATTGTTATGAACAACAACCCACACATGGGCATTTTGTGTGACACAAACACACGTGGCAGTTGTGGGTTTCCAAAACATACCTATCTGTGCTCTGACAGTAGTAATAGACCTAGTAACGGAGTGCACTATTGGCATTACTGGGTGATTAGCCCTGTTTGGCTGTACTGATAGTGTGGTGACATCACCTGTGTTTACTGGGGGAATATGCAGCATCTGGTGTATTGTAGTAGTTGCCAAAAGGAACTGTTCTCACACACCCTACTACCCTACCACACACTTGCAGGATTCATACCCCTGTCTAACTATGTTTTGACACAAGAGAGAGATGCATTAGCGAAGCACGCTATTTGAATTACTGGGAGGTTCCTCTTCTCTGGCTGTATTTATAGGGTGCTGATATTTTCAGTGTTTGGAAAGGGTAATGTGCATCATGTAGTGTGTTCTCCTGATTGCCAGGAAACACATATCTTGCATGCAGAATTGCACACACACAAACTCCCCTCATCCAAACACACACACTTGCCATTTGCAGGATTCAAGCCCCTACCTAACTATGCTATGACACCTAAGATGGATGCATTAGCGGAGCGTGTTATTCGCATTACTGGGTGGTATCCCTTCTCC
Source organism: Protopterus annectens (assembly GCF_019279795.1). Lineage (NCBI taxonomy): Eukaryota > Metazoa > Chordata > Ceratodontiformes > Protopteridae > Protopterus > Protopterus annectens. The sequence goes on from NC_056744.1 coordinate 1,232,481,418, forward strand.
TGCTGTACTTATACGGTGCTGACATCATCAGTGTTTAGAAAGGGGAATGTGCATCCTGTAGTGTGTTCTCCTAGTTGCCAAAAGGGACATTTCTTTCATACAGACTTGCACACACACTAACCCCCCTCCACACACACTGAGCATTTGCAGGATTCAAACCCCTACCTAACTATTTTATGACACTCGAGACGGACGCATTAGCAGAGCATGCTATTCACATTACTGGGAGGTTTCCTTTCTCCTGCTGCACTTATAGGGTGCTGACATCATCAGTGTTTAGAAAGGGGAATGTGCATCCTGTAGTGTGTTCTCCTAGTTGCCAAAACGGACATTTCTTTCCTACAGACTTGCACACACACTAACACCCCTCCACACACACTGGGCATTTGCAGGATTCAAACCCCTACCTAACAATGTTATGACACTCGAGACAGACGCATTAGCGAAGCATGCTATTCACATTACTGGATGGTTTTCCTTCTCCTGCTGTACTTATAGGGTGTTGACATTATCAGTGTTTAGAAAGGGGAATGTGCATCCTGTAGTGTGTTCTCCTAGTTGCCAAAAGGGACATTTCTTTCACACAGACTTGCACGCACACTAACCCCCCTCCACACACACTGGGCATTTGCAGGATACAAACCCCTACCTCACTATGGTATGACACTCAAGACGGATGCATTAGCAGAGCGCGCTATTCACATTACTGGGAGGTTTCTCTTCCCCTGCTGTACTTATAGGGTGCTGACATCATCAGTGTTTAGAAAGGGGAATGTGCATCCTGTAGTGTGTTTTCCCAGTTGCCAAAAGGGGCATTTCCCTCACACAGACCTGCACACACAACAACCCCACTCACCCACACACACTGAGCATTTGCATGGCTCGAACCCCTAACTAACTATATTATGATACTTGAGGGAGACGCATTAGCGGAGCGCGCTATCCGAATTATTGGGTATCTGTTCTGCACCTGCAGTATTTATAGGGTGCTGACATCATTATTTCTACAGAGGTATGTACATCTAGTACTACCTGTCAGGTGGGGGATAGCATATATATGCATTTGCAGCCACCTACTTCAGGGTCAGATATGCACATCGCACTGGCAGGTTATGTTCTATACCATGCTTCGTGACCACAGGACCTGTAACACACAACACAACCAGTCCAGAACACCCCTTCCACATCCAGGACACACACTTTGCTTCCCTGGGAACAGTGCCAGGATATGCAGGTGTTCACATACACCATTCCAGTTGTTAACGTCAGGTACAGGCATATTGTGTGTGAGAACTACTCAGGCCTCTACAACATTACCCTACAGCCACTACAATTTGTGAGTCCATGTGCTATGGCAGAACCACTCACCACAGCCACATGGGGGAATACATATTGCACCTGACCATCTGCAACATGGGTACTCACTGTTCCACACCAGAGGTAGACCACCATTGTTGATATCTGACCATACCCACCTTTCCCTGGACAACCATATCCCATCCCCACCCCCAGGCAAGGTTGTCACTGCAAACAAACTGTATTTATCAGAAGCAGACTTTACACTTGTGAAGACTGGGGTGGAAGACTTCAAAGGACCCATGCTGGGGGACTATACTGGCCACTCTGCATAATCCTTGACAATTGCATTCTATGAGCATGTGGAAGGTTTGCATTGATCATGCTATCCCAAATATACCCATGACTGCTCCACAACAGGACACCTGTCAGGTGTACACCAGCCATATATGAGCTGTCCAACAGACAGAGTGAGCTAATACATTGCAGAGCTGTAGCCCACAGAGGGAGGACATCTCTGAACAGTACCGGCATGACACTTCAATCCCACATAATCATCACGACACAGTGTTGACAGTGAAATTGTCCAGACAATGCAGATAAGGCTCCCGTCAGTCTGTTATTGACGCCCACTTACTGTTAGAGGTCCTCAGCAACCCTCTTCCAGCACACACCAACAACATGGATGTGGCTTAGCACATTCAAACCCTGGGATCTCCACTGTGTCTCTGCTTGACAGAGGCACAGCACACTAGCCTCACACGATGCCTTATGTGACCTACTTTACAGTGGCACAGTAGCCTACTGTACTAGGGAGGCAGACGCCAAGCACACTCTGGCTAAGCTGTCATTCCCTAGGGTAAACAGCCTAGTGTTGACCTCTACACCCATATGTTTAATTGTCAGATGCACATTATTTGTTGCTGATAGACTGTTTGCAGGTCTTTATTGCCATAGCATTCCCTGTTTGTATGAACAACGTGTGTATCTGTGGAAGATGTTTGCATATGGGAGGGATCCACTATATCACGTATGTTTCTGTAGTCATTTAACTGTGTGCACTGGGCAGATTGCTGTAATGTGGTTGGTTCCTGGAATAACACGTACACATACCAGATATGTGTGTCCAACTGCAAAACTGTGATTTGGCCTAAGTGTGTGAGCATGCCCAGTTCAGCTTTCCCATGGCATGTTGTCTGACATATGTCTTAGTTATCAAAGTGTGCGAGCATGCCCAGTGTGTGCTTTCCATATGTTGAACTCTGCAGCCCACCACATTTGTGGATGAGTGTGAACTTCAACAATATCTCCCATTTATGGTTGTGTGTTGTGTGTCATGTTGTGTAGTTACTGTCTAACTGCTTTGTGTGTGAACACAACAGGGATTATACTGTGCCTGCAGGGTTTGCATGGGATACTTTGCATACAGTTGTCAACATCCTTTCATACTGACCTAACACTGTAGTACCGTATAGTGTACTGGTTCAGTACTTTCACTGTGGTGGACAGTATACTGGGCTTTAGTCCTATCACTGCTTTACATTTCCATAGTGAGCACAACAGCCTGGTTAGGGGCCAGTTGTGCACATCTGACCATGTTGCATTATGTTCAGATATGAACTACTTATACCAGGCTTGTCCAACATTGGTAGTGTATTCCACAACATAGGTGTACATTGGCAAACAGTAGCGATGTGCCCTAGGCCATTTCTAATGCTAGTCGGAGAGTGTGTTTGTCCTTCGACACACATTGTAAGTGGAGTTTGCCATAACATATGTCATGGTTAGTATACTGTGCCTCCGTCTACCTGTGACATAACAGTGATACCCAGGGTAAACCTCTTGAGGTGAATCGATGAGTGACTCTATGGATAACCTGTACTGGGAGTTTACTCATGAGTGGGGGTGGCTTCTGTGTTATGGATCATGCAGTACAGCTTGTCCTATGAATGTCAGTGCTGGGTTTCAGGTCTCTCATGTGCATAGCTCACTGCCATTCAGATTGTACAAGGTGCAGCATGTTCATTGATTCCAGCTTGGACATGGCTTTATACATCAGACACAGCTTGCCTCTGGGTGGGCAGTATGGCAGTGTGTGGAGCTGCAGTTTGTTTAATCAGGCAACACATGGCATCTGTTCAAGCTCTTTGATACTCCTGGTGCAGTACTGTTGGGGACTTTACAGTTGATGGAGGTGTCTGCTGAGGTACATCCCACAGGGGCTATTGTAGTCAATTGTAACGCTGATGAAGGATGACTGCAGAGCCACAATGACCTCCCCTTATCTAGATCTGACAACCTTCATGATTAGGTGGGTATATGGTATGTTTCTGTGAACACTACAGCCACATGTTTGTCCAATGCAGGATATCTATCACCTTGTGTCCCCAGGTCTCTCATTACATGTTAGGTACGTAATGGGTTAACACCTATGTGGTAATTGGTGGGCACTTACTGTATATCCACGGGGTTGACTATACACTTTTCTGCAATTAGCTTGCTGACATGGCTATGGCACCAGTTGTCTGTTTCTATGTGGCCCTTTTGTGGGATGCTTGTGTCAGCTGGAGGGTCAGATATGGTGGGCAGTTTGTAGTCCTGTGCATACATGTTCAGACACAGTCCTTCCATGTTGGCCTGTACCTATGGGACATATATACCAAACGAGGGAGGTCCCAGGACCAAGTCTTGTGGGATGCCACTTATATCTGGTTTGTAGTCTGACATGGCTGCAGCATGTCTGACCATGTCAGTTCTGTCCTTGGTCTGGTTTGCAACCCCTCTACTGACATAGGGGTTTATATTTAAGCTGGTGAGCATATCTATAATGAACATGTAGGGTATTGTATGGAAGCATTTTCAAGGTCCAGCTACGCTGTGTGGACCACATTGCCCTCATCAATGACCTTAATGACTGTTTCAAATGAGTCAAACATGTTTAGGGGCAGAATTTGCACTTAAGAAAGCCACACTGGGTAGGGTCCAGTGTCAGTAGGTCCCCAATATCTTTATGTCTGCGGTACATGCTGATCCTTTCCATAGCTGTGCAGACCAAGCTTGTCAGGATTCTGGGGTGGTAGTTTGCAGTATCCATTCAGGCAACACCTTTGTTGAGAAGGACCACTGCTGTTGTACACTGCTCTTTGGGTACATATCCTGTGGTAAGGCTGACATTGAGCAGTAGTGTGATTTGGCATTCCATTCTTCTTGGAGTCCATGTTGGACTCAGCCCAGGACACCATCTCATACCATTGCTGCTGTGTGTTTTGCTTTGTAGATGCTGGCTGTTACCTCAGCATCTGCAATGTCAGGGGGCCAGCAGTCTGCTGGGATAGATATTTTGCATTCTGGGTGGGGGGGGTTTGCACTGCACCTGTCAGGTTGTATCTTGGCAATATGTGTGTGTGTTTGGTATGTTGTTTGTAATAGTTGTGTGATTCAGAGCATATCTGTGAATTCCCAACACGGTTCCTACCATCAGTTGAGTAAGCCTTGGGATTGTCCTTAGTGTCCTGTACAATTTGTATCTTCATAGGTTCATAGGTTCATACTAGACTATCCACCCTAGGGCATGTGTAAGCCTAGCCAGACTGTGTGTGTCTTTCGTCGCCCCTTGCTATGTTAATATTATGGCCATTTATGATTTACTTTACTGTGCCTCTGTCTGGACGTGACACAGCGAAGACCCCCAGTGTACATCTACGATCATTAATCCACTTGGCAATATTCCTGTTGAAGAGTGTCAGTGAGGGGCTCTGCCTAACATGGAGTGGGATTCTGTTCCAGGGTGTGGGGAGCCTCTGGGTTATGTATCTGTCCCTCCAGCACATCCTATTTCATTATGTGCTGAGGTTGACATCTGTCACTCTCACAGCTCCAATGGCTTTGATTTTTCTGGTGTGGAGCATGTCCATTACTCCTGTGTTGGACATGGTCTTGTACAACAGACATACAATGCCTCTGTGTAGGCAGTATGTGACTGCATTCAGCTGGGGTGTCTACAGCCAGGCAGCATATGACATATATTTGAGACCCTTTATCCTCTTGGTGAGGTACCTTTGAGGTCTTTCTAACCACTGCAGGTGTCAGGTAAGGTACATCCCAAATGAGGCATTGTACTAGATTATGGGCCTGATAAGAGAACAGTACAGGGGCACAATGACCTCTGTTGACGTAGATGTGAATCCTTTCATGATACGGTGTCCAATATAGACAGTCTTCCTAGCCACATTGGCAATGTGTGTGTCACATAACAGGTTACTGTCCACTTGTGTCCCTAGGTCCCTGATTACTCCTTCCATACATGATGGTTTACTACCTATGTGGTAATTTGTGAGTACCTTGTTTGGTATTTGGTGGGACATTCATACTGTCCAGTGTCTTCAGGACATCTGGGTGGGGTTCCTGTGTGTGAGAGTGTGGTCTGTAGCATGCTACAGACTGTACAGCAGTTTTGCCTATGGTTAGGTGCAGATGGGTGGTCTCTGATGCTTCGTGCATTGTCAGTTACCTGGACGTATGGGTGTCTGTGCTGAATATGGATACTCCCCCTCCTTTTATGTTTTGGTCCAGGTTTTGTGGCCATAATGCATGATATGAGGTATAACCTGGTAGTGCTGGGGTGCTGTCAGTAGGCTTGCAGCAGGTTTCTGTCACTGCACAGACATTGATGTTCTCCATACTGGGGAGGGCCTCAGGAGCATGCATATTGCGGTTTACATGTCTGGCATTGGTCAGCATTACCCTTATGTTTCTTACCACTTATGTTTTCTAGGGTGGTGGGTTAGTCTTTTCAGCCTTGCCTACGTACGGCTCTATGGAGGTGGCAAAAGCCTTATCCAATATCCAGATGCCCAGGGGTAACAGGTGCAAGCCATCCCTGAAACAGCAGCATGGCTTGTCATGCATGACATCCCAAGCAGACAGACATTAGATCCTCTTGGAATGACAGCAGTAATTGTGCCACCTGTTAAAGCTGATCATTCTGTGTTTGTACTGTGCCATCATTCTTGGTGAGGGTAGGATGCTGCAAATGACCAGTGTCATACCGGCCTGGAGTACATACTCAGAGAGCTCATCCATGTCTCTTTTCATGTAGTCCAGGGAGGTATATCTCAGGTCATTCACACCAGCATGGACAATGACTGCATCATATTTCTACTTGCTTTGGGGTGACCTGCGTACTTGTGTTATGTGGCGTATTGTAGCAGCCTAAAGGCAGCTTACTGTACCCTTTCCCTTGTTCAGTCTGGTGAGTGGGACAGCAGTGTGTCTGCCTATAGAGTCACCTATTACAACTGTATCAGGCATGTTGTTTCTCCTTCTGGCCTGTGACTGTTTGGCACACCAGCTTTGTGTACTATGTGTTGCATGTGCTATGTTTGGAGGTTGTGGTTGCTTGGGGGTCTGCTTTGGAGGCCTCTATTGGTGTGGTGTGTTTGTAATTTGGGCCTCCGGGAATGTTTTTCTGTGTTTATGTGTTTGGTTTGCAGTTGTGATAGGTCTATGTGGGACTGGGTTTGTGGTGTGTGGGGTTACCTTCTCCTCCTGACTAGTTTTGACAGTACTGAGTTGAGGGAGCTCAGCCTCCGGTTTGGATAAATGGTTGCATCTCTCACATATATTTGTATTTCTTGGGGGGAGTCGAGGGTTGTCTGTGTACTTGGGGCAGGTGTAACATTGCCTCAAGATTCACAGATTCTACTTGTTGTAGCTGACCTTAGTGGATTGTATGTGTGGACATATTTTATTGCCATACTACTGATCATTGATTACTTCCCTTTTTATGTTTGCTCTATCATGTAGTAGCTTCCTCATTCTCTTGCATAGTTTGGTAATGGCTGGAGTCCAGCATGCCAGATGCCTGCGTGTATGGCATTGTGTCTTGTTGTTATTTGTGTTTGCAAAATCCAAGCATTCCTGGCTGTGTTCATGGAATGCCTGTATAACAGGTTCTGCGGTGTGGCCCATATTTTGCACCTGCACAGGGCCTTTAATGGATTCCACATCAGTTTGGAGGGGTGCAACTTATGCTTTACACATGTTTTTCACTGTGGTTTTCTGGCCAGGGACTGTGGTCAGGATGTGTATATCCAGTGTGATTACTCTATGGTCTGGTCTTACCAGTGAGAGATACACTTCTCATCTTGCCATCCAGTACCCATGTTGCTGATTATCACATCCAGTATGCTTACCCCTCTTGTGGGAGTGGTACGTTGTTCCTGGGCATTTTGGTTAATGGATTCTAGGAACTTTTCTCCTACAGTGTTGGAGCTAGTATAATGCTCCCAGTGTATGTCTGGGTATTTTCAGTCAACCAATATAATGTGGTTTGGGGGGCTTGATATATTCATGTATTCCAACATAGGCCAGGTGCAGTTCCTGGTGTTAGGATGGTAGTCTGTAGCAGGCTATAAACTGGGAAGCAGTTTTAGCCACTGTTACTTGACCATGGCTAGTCCATGCTGCTTCTTGTTGTGGTACCAACATGGGGGTGTGGTTATCCTTGACAATTATTGCTAGTCACCATCTTTTTGTAGCTTGTTTCATGTTTTGAGGCTGTACAGCACAGTATGAGGTGTAACCTGGTAGTGCTAGGGTGCTGTTGAGAGCCTTGACCCAGATTTCTGTTAGAGGACAGATATCAACATTCTCCATACTGGGTGTGTTTACACTGTATGCATCTTGCTGTTTAGACTTCTGGCATTGGGTAGCATTACATCTAGGTTCTTATACCTTGTGGTACCTATGGAGGTGGGTTTGTGTTTTGAGCCTTACCTATTCAGGGCACGCTGTGGGTAATGACAGCCTTTGCCAGTATCCATGAGGCCTGGACTGATAGGTGCATGCCAACCCTAGCAGGTGGAGCATCATGTCATGCTCAGCATGTCATCCCAGGCTGGCACACATTGGCTCCCCTTTGACTAACTGCATTACTTCAGCCAATTATTGCAATTGATCATCCCATCGTCATATTGTGGCATCATGCTTGGTGAGGGTAGGATGTTAGTCAGGGTCCTCAAGTGTGCATATACTAAATGGTGTTACATTACTTAACACATGGCATTCATGCCTCAGGCGGTGCTGCAGGGCTGCCTCTGTCAGATGCACATATTACACTCTCTGTACATGTTTGAGAGCAGGTTATGTCATTTTAGGCATCCATGTTATTATATGAGTGAGTCAGAGAGGGGTATCATTCCCAGGGTTCCTACTGAGCCAGTGTATGTGCTATGCGTTGCTTCTTTGCCAAGGCCAGGGCATACTGGGCACGCCTCCTTCTGCCTACTGGGGCAGGCTGAGGTTGTTCCTCCTCCGAGTCACGCTCTGCCTGTGATGGCCTTGGCAATGATGTGGGGGGGCTGTTTGTCCCGGCCCTATGCTGGTCCTGCTGCAGCTGTTTTCGCAAGATCATATTATGTAGCATAGCACATACCATGACAATTTGGGTACATGTAGTTGGTGAGTACTGCAAGGCTCCACCAGATGTGTCCAGACACCGGAACCATGACTTGAGCAGCCCAAACACACGCTCTATTACATTACGTGTTTGTGCGTGTGCCTCATTATGGCGTTCCTGTTCAGGTGTGTGTGCGTTTCTGATGGGTGTCATTAGCCACGGCTCCAGTGCATAACCTGCATCCCCCACTAGGTGTCCATGTGGGATGTCCCCATTGGCAAATGTCTGGTACAGCTGCATCAAATGCCAGATATGGGAATCATGGTAGCTCCCAGGGCAGCCAGCACACACATTCATTATTATGCCCTGGGCATCACACACAACCTGGCAGTTGATGGAGGGAAGTCCTTGCGGTTAATGTAGGCCCTACCCCGCTCACCAGCTGGTGCTTTGATGCGTATGTGCGTGCAGTCTATTGCACCCACTACCTCAGGGTATTCCGCTATTTGCTGGAAGAGACGCATATTGCTGGCCAATACCTCACGGGCATTGGGGAAATATACATGATCACCGACATGTGCTAACATGGCATCCAGGAACTGGTGCTGTACCCTGGAGGCTGATGCCTGTGATATCCCCATCATATCACCAGTTGGTCTCTGGAAGGTACCTGTTGCTAGTATTCTTAGGCCAACACATACCTTGGTTTCCACTGGAATGGGTTCCCCTCTGTTGGTTCTGTGTGTGAGGCGTGGCCTGCACAGCTCGACAATTTGCTGCAGGAGGTCTCTGTCCACTCTATAGTGCTCTACTATCTCCAGCTCATGTAACTCGTGGTAGGTGACCCTAGGCCTGTACACTCTTCTCCGTCTCCTCACTGTGGGTTGTCTGGCACCATCTGCATTGTCACCACCCTCAGCAAGTCTCCTATGTCTCCTTATGACAGCTATGGCAGCCCCTAGCATTTCTGCTCTGAGTTCAGCTTTTTCATTTTTCACTTCTAATAGCTTACTCCTGTCTTGCAGTGTCTCTTGAGAGAAACATCCTGCACTGCTGTTTGCAGAGTTTTAAGTGCTTGGCTGAGCTACTATTCTGCCTGTGTAATTGCCTGCTTCTAATTGTTTTCACCTGCTAGCTCCAGCAGTATTCCCTGCTAGCTTCCTACTAATTCTGTTGCTTCCTTTTTCCTCTCTGTTTCCTCAGGGGGGAGCAACGTGCATACCAGCAGAAACACGCTCACAGTGGCTTACACATGCGCACACATGCTTACACTGTTCAGAATCTGCTTATTCGGGTTAAAACACGCGCACACTAGCGCAAACAGCCTTACAAGTCTGCCAACAGGCTCCCACATGCTCAGTCTGCCTTACACGTGCGCACACTGTCCTACTCGTGCTTCATGGTGCGCACACATGCGCATGCACTCCCAGCAAGAAAGTTTGGTGTAAGCAACAGTGTACACCTTCCATTTCTTGACTTGTCCCTGCTTATCTTGTGGCACTCCTCTTTCCATGATATGTGTCTGACATCTGTCATGTAACACTGACCTCCAATGAATTGCATTTCTTTCTACCATTCCCCCCTGTGATGTCACCTATCTCCTACTCTATTCCTCCCCCTTATGTATCTCTTACACTACTCAGAATGTGCTCATTTGCTATGTGACAGTGGAATTCAGTATCCTAACACTCATTTACATCAGATTGCCTGCTAAGGCTTAGTTACATCTCTTAGACTCAGCTTCCCCCCTTAGCAACCACTAAACGGTGGCCATGTTGTTTTTGTTCTGCTGGTCCCTGTATTCTAAATCCATGTATTGCATAGAACCCACATTTGTGGGTTTATAACCTTCATTTTTATGTGTTATGCAGCGCAACCCGTTTGCGCGGGGCTGCGCTGCGTTTAAACATCGGCGATCACCCGAAAAAAAATATATATATTTTTCATATTTGCACCGGGGTACTTTGCCAGGCCAGTGGCCACATATTTGGCCATTGGCATGCTGCCTGACACATATGCACCCTTTATTTGGAGCTGACATGGCTCCATTGTGATATTTGCAGAAACGTACTCAGTTGTCAACTGAGTACATTTCTGCAGCTAAAACGGCTCTTACACAGGCTGCTTTCTGCTTCGTGAATCGCTACTCTACCTCATGTGCATGCCTTTCGGCTGCAAGTGAGGTATTTAGCATATCCACGCCCAGTCTGTGTAAGAGAAGTTTTAGCTGGTCTCTTACTTGGAGTTTCGGGCTGTTCCTGGATTGCGAGGCTTGCATGGAGTCTTACACGTCTCTTACACTCCGTGCAAGCCTTCGTGAATCCTGCCCAATGATTTTTATCCCAACAGAAATACTGTTCTTTAAGTTGACCCCACTGTATAACAAATCATTTTGTTTTAACATTTACAAGTATTGTATTTGACATATGGTGAATTTTCCCATCCTTAACATCCATTGTTACCCACACTTTCCAACCCGCCGTCTATATATATTTTCATTACATATTTTTTAACTGCATGTATATTACTGCAATGTGAAATGCAAAACAGTTTTAATATATGTTCATATATATCTGATGTCCTACCTTGCACATTTATTTTCTTTTTTAGTTGAAATCCCCAGTTCTGAAATAAATACTCTTTCCACAGTTCTACAGCATTTCTTTTTTCCAGTCTCAATCATAAATTTTCCAGCAAGTTAAAGTTTTCAAAAGTCACTCAACAATTGTCATCTGCCAAATAAAATAATAATAATAATGTCATACCTATTCACACTGCAATCATTTTTACTTTTTATTCTTATACTCATTGTCTTCTCTGTGGCTACTGAAAAACTAAAAGTCAATGTACCCTTGCAGTTTCCTCTTCCATTTTACTTTGCCTTGCTGCATCTTGAGGCAAAAAAACCCTATTGCACAGGTAAACCCTCAAAATTGATTACTCCACCAGGTAAGACTACTTCCAGTGCTTTCCCTTCACCAGCTGTTGTTTTGGTTTCCAATCTCTCAAGTCTCTTTTCCTGTAATTCATTCTTTCTCTGTAATGCCACCTCATCGCACTTTCTCTCCTTTCTTTGGCTCTGTTGCTTCATCAAATCTACCAACACATGCATTTCCAGTCCTTCAATTTCCAGCTCTATAGCCATAATTTTAGCTCCTTCTCCTTCTTACAGTAAGTTTTCTCCAGCTCCTTTTTTCATCTCTGATATAGTTTTATCCAACTTTGAATTCTCATAACTACAGCATGAGTCCTCAGTGGCTACCTAGCAGCTCCAGGGAGTGTTTCAGTTCCACTTTTACTAAGAATAGACAGAATATCCTGGTGCTTAGGCCAAATTTTCTATAGCCAGTATGAGTACCACCTTGGGTCTTCATTGAAAAGAGAACATTGGACTAGTGTGACTAACAGGATCAACTAAAAATTAAAAATAAACCTCTGTATTCAGGAGAAACAGTTTTAACTGTTATGTATTGCCAACTCCATGTAGAGGTATTTCGGGCCATTACTGTATGCCGAGTTCTGATCATAAGTTTGCTACACCATCAGAATAAAAAAACAAGCATAATGTTAAAAGTTAGAGTGAGCAGTAAAGGCATATGAACTAAAAACCACTGCTGTATAACTTTAAAAAGCCATATCTTGGGCAACATTTGAGATTTCACTATCAAACCTTTAGGTGATAACACCTGAAGACTATCAGTACAAAACACACATAATATCCATTTCTAACCTTACATCATTTGAATTTGACCACACATCTTTAGCTTCTTGAAAGCTTAGCTTTGTAAGCATGGCATATTACAACTATATATATATATATATATATATATATATATATATATATATATATAGATTCACTATACAATCTCAAAGTACTGAAATGTCGAATGTCAGTATTTCGAGACTGAATAGTCGAAAACCCACATACACGAAAGCCCACAATCACAAATACCACAACCGCTACCATTCACACTCACACACACACAAACCAAAACATAAGCACACGCACATACACCTACCTAACTAAACAAACATAACAACACACAGAAACATACCTAACCTACCTATAAGCAGGGGGTAATACCCCCTGCACCCCTCACACACCCCCTACTTATATATTCTAACTCCAAGGTTGCTGCAGGAGGTCTCTGTCCACTCTATAGCGCTCTACTATCTCCAGCTCATGTAACTCGTGGTAGGTGACCCTAGGCCTGTACACTCTTCTCCGTCTCCTCACTGTGGGTTGTCTGGCACCATCTGCATTGTCACCACCCTCAGCAAGTCTCCTATGTCTCCTTATGACAGCTATGGCAGCCCCTAGCATTTCTGCTCTGAGTTCAGCTTTTTCATTTTTCACTTCTAATAGCTTACTCCTGTCTTGCAGTGTCTCTTGAGAGAAACATCCTGCACTGCTGTTTGCAGAGTTTTAAGTGCTTGGCTGAGCTACTATTCTGCCTGTGTAATTGCCTGCTTCTAATTGTTTTCACCTGCTAGCTCCAGCAGTATTCCCTGCTAGCTTCCTACTAATTCTGTTGCTTCCTTTTTCCTCTCTGTTTCCTCAGGGGGAGCAACGTGCATACCAGCAGAAACACGCTCACAGCGGCTTACACATGCTTACGCTGTTCAGAATCTGCTTATTCGGGTTAAAACACGCGCACACTAGCGCAAACAGCCTTACAAGTCTGCCAACAGGCTCCCACATGCTCAGTCTGCCTTACACGTGCGCACACTGTCCTACTGTAGCTTCATGGTGCGCACATGCGCATGCACTGCCAGGAAGAAAGTTAGGTGTAAGCAACAGTGTACACCTTCCATTTCTTGACTTTTCCCTGCTTATCTTGTGGCACTCCTCTTTCCATGATATGTGTCTGACATCTGTCATGTAACACTGACCTCCAATGAACTGCATTTCTTTCACCATTCCCCTGTGATGTCACCTATCTCCTACTCTATTCCTCCCCCTTATGTATCTCTTACACTACTCAGAATGTGCTCATTTGCTATGTGACAGTGAATTCAGTATCCTAACACTCATTTACATCAGATTGCCTGCTAAGGCTTAGTTACATCTCTTAGACTCAGCTTCCCCCCTTAGCAACCACTAAACGGTGGCCATGTTGTTTTTGGTCTGCTGGTCCCTGTATTCTAAATCCATGTATTGCATAAAACCCACATTTGTGGGTTTATAACCTTCATTTTTATGTGTTATGCAGCGCAACCCGTTTGCACGGGGCTGCGCTGCGTTTAAACATCGTCGATCACCCGAAAAAAAAAATTATTTTTCATATTTGCATCGGGGTACTTTAACAGGCCAGTGGCCACATATTTGGCCATTGGCATGCTGCCTGACACATATGCACCCTTTATTTGGAGCTGACATGGCTCCATTGTGATATTTGCAGAAACGTACTCAGTTGTCAACTGAGTACATTTCTGCAGCTAAAACGCTCTTACACAGGCTGCTTTCTGCTTGAATCGCTACTCTACCTCATTTGCGTGCCTTTCGGCTGCAAGTGAGGTATTTAGCATATCCACGCCCAGTCCGTGTAAGAGAAGTTTTAGCTGGTCTCTTACTTGGAGTTTTGGGCTGTTCCTGGATTGCGAGGCTTGCATGGAGTCTTACACGTCTCTTACACTCCGTGCAAGCCTTCGTGAATCCTGCCCAATGATTTTTATCCCAACAGAAATACTGTTCTTTAAGTTGACCCCACTGTATAACAAATCATTTTGTTTTAACATTTACAAGTATTGTATTTGACATATGGTGAATTTTCCCATCCTTAACATCCATTGTTACCCACACTTTCCATCCCGCCGTCTATATATATATTTTCATTACATATTTTTTAACTGCATGTATATTACTGCAATGTGAAATGCAAAACAGTTTTAATATATGTTCATATATATCTGATGTCCTACCTTGCACATTTATTTTCTTTTTTAGTTGAAATCCCCAGTTCTGAAATAAATACTCTTTCCACAGTTCTACAGCATTTCTTTTTTCCAGTCTCAATCATAAATTTTCCAGCAAGTTAAAGTTTTCAAAAGTCACTCAACAATTGTCATCTGCCAAATAAAATAATAATAATAATGTCATACCTATTCACACTGCAATCATTTTTACTTTTTATTCTTATACTCATTGTCTTCTCTGTGGCTACTGAAAACTAAAAGTCAATGTACCCTTGCAGTTTCCTCTTCCATTTTACTTTGCCTTGCTGCATCTTGAGGCAAAAAACCCTATTGCTGGTAAACCCTCAAAATTGATTACTCCACCAGGTAAGACTACTTCCAGTGCTTTCCTTCACCAGCTGTTGTTTTGGTTTCCAATCTCTCAAGTCTCTTTTCCTGTAATTCATTCTTTCTCTGTAATGCCACCTCATCGACTTTCTCTCCTTTCTTTGGCTCTGTTGCTTCATCAAATCTACCAACACATGCATTTCCAGTCCTTCAATTTCCAGCTCTATAGCCATAATTTTAGCTCCTTCTCCTTCTTACAGTAAGTTTTCTCCAGCTCCTTTTTTCATCTCTGATATAGTTTTATCCAACTTTGAATTCTCATAACTACAGCATGAGTCCTCAGTGGCTACCTAGCAGCTCCAGGGAGTGTTTCAGTTCCACTTTTACTAAGAATAGACAGAATAGCCTGGTGCTTAGGCCAAATTTTCTATAGTCAGTATGAGTACCACCTTGGGTCTCCAATGAAAAGAGAACATTGGACTAGTGTGACTAACAGGATCAACTAAAAATTAAAAATAAACCTCTGTATTCAGGAGAAACAGTTTTAACTGTTATGTATTGCCAACTCCATGTAGAGGTATTTCGGGCCATTACTGTATGCCGAGTTCTGATCATAAGTTTGCTACACCATCAGAATAAAAAAACAAGCATAATGTTAAAAGTTAGAGTGAGCAGTAAAGGCATATGAACTAAAAACCACTGCTGTATAACTTTAAAAAGCCATATCTTGGGCAACATTTGCGATTTCACTATCAAACCTTTAGGTGATAACACCTGAAGACTATCAGTACAAAACACACATAATATCAATTTCTAACCTTACATCATTTGAATTTGACCACACATCTTTAGCTTCTTGAAAGCTTAGCTTTGTAAGCATGGCATATTACAACTATATATAGATATATATATATATATATATATATATATATATATATATATATATATATATAGATTCACTATACAATCTCAAAGTACTGAAATGTCGAATGTCAGTATTTCGAGACTGAATACTCGAAAACCCACATACACGAAAGCCCACAATCACAAATACCACAACCGCTACCATTCACACTCACACACACACACAAACCAAGACATAAGCACATGCATACACCTACCTAACTAAACAAACATAACAACACACAGAAACATACCTAACCTTTATATAGCAGGTAATACCCCCCTGCACCCCTCACACACCCCCTACTTATATATTCTAACTCCAAGGTCGCACTAAACACACAAACACACAAAAAACACCACTGCATACACTCACACACACTAAAATCCACACAATATTCTGAAACACACAACACATACCTGAAACCCCAGATAAATCCACAAACTGCACCACATGTAATGAATGCGACACCACGATAGCGGCAGATTTGACATTTGCAGATCTGACACTTCCACATTCGGCATAGTGTAGTTTTGACTATTCGGTCTCAACGTACTGAAATTTGAGATTTCAGTATGTTGAGATTGTCTAGTGTGTTTATATATATATATATATATATATATATATATATATATATATATATATATATATATATATATATATATATATATATATAATGTATATATATATGGGTGTGTGGAGCAACATAAACAATTATATTTTAGATGCATTTAAATCTCAACAAGAAAGTATTGAAGTATTTTGACTATTATTGTACTCAGTGTACTAAAGAATAGTTCATCAGTGCACACAAAATTGGAATCATGAACAATGCAAAATGCCAGACTATGGCAGAAAAAGCATGTGAACCAAATCCTTTGGGGCCTTTCTTTTCAGTACAAAACTTAAATATAATAACAATGTGGGGTTCCACTACAAACCACAGAGAAGACTGCAACATTAAGCTCATAGCTTCCTATGAGCACCCCTATAAATCTGATCCTACACCTTCAGCCTGATGAACTTCTGATGAAGCCTGGTGGATCCAGTTGAAAGCACTTAACCTGTTTGCTGCTGAATACTGCCGTGAAATTAAATCTTGTGTTGCTGAACACTGCTGTGGAATTACCTTTATTTGGTGTTTGCTGTGGAATTATCCATCTGACACACTAGTTCATTGAAACTAAAAGATTTGGTTCTGTTGTCATGCTTGGCCGTGAGTTATTTTTCTTTTACATATTTCAAACTGAAACAATATGAATATTTTGCTGGTGAAATATAAAAGATTTTTACTTCAGACATAATGAGAATTTACTGTACATGATCTGTACTTTAGTTTTACCCAGCCTTTGTTGTAGAGTCAAAATGGCCCGTCAATACAATTCAGCATACTACCAGAGTATGACAACAAAAGCCATCTGAACCATTAGATTTACTATCTGTATATAAAAGTCCATATTTCAGTTTCCCAAAGGCAGGTGACCATTAAAACATCTGGGATATCTTATAAGATACTTGGATACAAAACTTAGACATGCACTCTCATTGCAATGTACTCTTAATGAGAGATTAACCTTTTTCTGTGAAAGAATCACATAAAATAACTGTCATGTTCCTCTTTCACAGATACTGTCTCCAGAAACCATATTAGTAATCATTCAGAAATATTCCTGTAGATGACATTTACTTTACATTCAGCCTGCTCCCCTACCCACACAAACAGGCAGCCACTTCTGGCAATTATCTCTCAAATGTAATTGCCATAAATGGTGAAATAGGAGCCACAATACTGGCTTTCCACCTGCAGTTGCATGGCACCCAGTCATAGGTTATTACTAAATGATCACATTACTGCCATATGCATTCATCCGCTGACTGCCCCCAAAACAGGTCGCCTGCTATCATCAAAAGTGGAAACAAATTGCACCAGTAATGCAGTTGAAGCTGCTGCTGCTATAGGAACCCCACTCACACGCTGAGCTTGGTAACACTGCAACAAAATGTCTATTCTTCTGTGAGCTATGAGAAAATCATCCTTGAAGATCATTGTGTTTCCACTTCATGGTAGTCTATACTCCTATGAATAGCTCTGTAAGCAATAAGATGATCGATAATGGCAACTGAATGCATGTGCTTAGACTTTATACTAATAGGACATGGGTTGGCTACTAATAGTAATAGGACATTACTATATTAATGGGGTCCAAGTGAGAAATCATGCTAACAATAGTATGAATTCTTACTTATTGGTTAAAGTTCCTTCTTACTTTAATGAGAACCTGTGGGTTAATTATTTGGTTAGTCATGTAATTACTTCACAGATGTGCTTTAAAAAGAGAAAAAACATATTTTCTCATATTAAATGCAACTTTATAAAGCATTTAAAATAAGAGAATAAATAGCTGTAGTAAATTCAGTACTTACACCAATAGATCAACCATGCAGTGACAAGTTCTACTAATAACTGATAGAGAAGGGATTAATAGCCTGGAAATCTAAACAACCAGCTAGGAATATCTAGCTCAAATCCAGAAACTTAAGTTTTTTTGTGGGACCCTGCATTTTGTTCTCTGAAACAGGGTACCTACCTCCCAAAATATGTCCTGAAAGATCTTTACAACTTGTTCACATGTTGCTGTCCTTTCTCCACAATAAAATAAAAAAAATCAGCTAGGTAATGGACAATTTTCCTTCATTGGTTCCTTATCTGCTTTATTAAATAAAAGGCAGTGTAAAGTTTCTCAACAAAGGTACAGGATATGAAGCAACCTAAAAGCATGGTTTCTTCTTAATAAAAATTTCTATCTAGCCGCATACACAATACATACCAGTCATGCTGCTTTGTAGGAATGTGTCTGCATACTGACTTCATATATTAAGGCAGTGACATCGTACAAACAAGTGTACTGCAGTATACATGGCATCCTAGTGATACTACAATTGGCAGAGTGCTGCATAAGGAAGGAAAGGTTAATGGCGAATTAGTCAGAATTCAGCTAAGCATTTCTTGGCAACTAAATCAAGTAGAAAAACATTAAAGTAATGAAATGGAGGAGTGTTAGATTGTGCAGCTTTTTTAACAGGATGAATTACTTTTATCAACAGTCTCAAAGCTATGCCTTCCTTACCATTGAAGAAGTTTAGATTGCTGCATATAATTTCATTAATTTCCTTACCAGCCTGTTGTCCACATCCCCTATTAAAACTCCAGAACCATAAATGTAGCAATGTCTTGAGCTGGGTAACCAAAAGGAAGTAGGGTAAACCTTCACATTTTACAGGCACCTAGGAGTATGCCTCCCCTTCACCCTCAAAATGAACCTCTACCCTTCCCTCTGAAGTCAACCAATCCTTGAAGACTATCATTAAACGTACCACCCTGAGGCCTAACAGCAGCCATGGTTTCCTCTTGAAGTATTTAATGACTGGATGGGTGCTGCCACAAATTGAACAAATATACACACAATTGAAAGCTGGTCAGTTATATACGTTGCAATGCAAAAGTCAGCATGGCTTTCTGAAAGTCTTGGTCAAATGGATCTTGATAGCTTTAACTAGTATACAATGATGTTTAGCAATAGGCACATCTCACATCAGGGTCTTATCTGTGATCATCAGCCTAATAAATATAAACATATCTTCAAAACATTCGGCAGGATTCACGAAGGCTTTCATGGAGTGTAAGAGACATGTAACACTCCATGCAAGCCTCGCGATCCAGGAACAGCCCTAAACTCCGTGTAAGAGACCAGCTAAAACGTCTCTTACATGGACTGGGCGTGGATATGCTAAATACCTCACTTGCAGCTGAAAGGTATGCAAATGAGGTATATTAGTGATCCACGAAGCAGAAACCAGCCCGTGTAAGAGACGTTTTAGCTGCAGAAATGTACTCAGTTGACAACTGAGTACGTTTCTGCAAAAATCACAACGGAGCCATGTCAGCTCCAAATAAAGGGTGCATATGTGTCAGGCAGCATGCCAATGGCCAAATATGTGGCCATTGGCAAGGTAACCTGATGCAAAATTAAGCAAGCGCGGCCAGCTAAACGGGTTGCACTGCATAACACATAAAAATGAAGGTTATAAATCCACAAATGTGGGTTTTATGCAATACATGGAATGACAATGCAGGGACCAAAAGACCAAAAACAACATGGCCACCGTGTAGTGGTTGCTAAGGGGGAAAGCTGAGTCTAAGACATGTAACTAAGCATTAGTAGGCAATCTCATGTAAATGAGGGTTAGGATACTGAATCCCACAATCACATAGCAAATGAGCACAGTCTGAGTAGTGTAAGAGATACATAAGGGGGAGGAATAGAATAGGAGATAGGTGACCTCACAGGGGGGAATGGTAGAAAGAAATGCAGTCCATTGGAGGTCAGTGTAACATGACAGATGACAGACACAGATCAGGGAAAGAGGAGTTCCACAAGATAAGCATGGGAAAATCAAGAAATGGAAGGTGTACACTGTTACTTACACCAAAGTTTCTTGCTGGGTGTGCATGCGCACGTGTGCATGCCATGAAGCGCGAGTAGGGCAGTGTGCACGCGTGTAAGGCAGACTGAGCACGTGGGAGCATGTTGGTAGATGTTTAACACTGTTTGCGCTGGTGTGCGCACGTGTAGGGCAGACTGAGCATGTAGGAGCCCGTTAGTAGACCTGTAACAGTGTTTGCGCGGGTGTGCACGCGTTTTAACCTGAACAAGCAAATCCTGAACCGTGTAAGCATGTGTGTGTGCGTGTAAACCACTGTGAGCATGTTTCTGCTGGTATGCACGCTGCTCCCCCCTGAGGAAACAGAAAGGAAAAAGGAAGCAACAAAATTAGTAGGAAGCTAGCAGGGAATACTGCTGGAGCTAGCAGGTGAAAACAATTAGAAGCAGGCAATTACACAGGCAGAATAATAGCCCAGCCCAGCACTTAAAACTCTGCAAACAGCAGTGCAGGATGTTTCTCTCAAGAGACACTGCAAGACAGGAGTAAGCTATTAGAAGTGAAAACTGAAAAAGCTGAACTCAGAGAAGAAATGTTAGGGGCTGCCATAGCTGTCATAATGAGACATAGGCGACTTGCTGAGGGTGGTGACAATGCAGATGGTGCCAGACAACCCACAGTGAGGAGACGGAGAAGAGTGTACAGGCCCAGGGTCACCTACCATGGGTTACATGAGCTGGAGATAGTAGAGTGCTATAGAGTGGACAGAGACCTCCTGCAGCAAATAGTTGAGCTGTGCAGGCCACGCCTCACACACAGAACCAACAGAGGGGAACCCATCCCAGTGGAAACCAAGGTATGTGTTGGCCTAAGAATACTAGCAACAGGTACCTTTCAAAGGCCAACTGGTGATATGATGGGGATATCACAGGCATCAGCCTCCAGGGTTCTGCACCAGTTCCTGGATGCCATGTCAGCACATGTCGGTGATCATGTATATTTCCCCAATGCCCGTGAGGTATTGGCCAGCAATATGCGTCTCTTCCAGCAAATAGCAGAATACCCTGAGGTAGTGGGTGCAATACACTGCACGCACATATGCATCAAAGCACCAGCCGGTGAGCGGGGTAGGGCCTGAATTAACCACAAGGGCTTCCCCTCCATTAACTGCCAGGTCATGTGTGATGCCCAGGGCATAATAATGAATGTGTGTGCTGGCTGCCCTGGGAGCTACCATGATTCCCACATCTGGCATTTGACGCAGCTGTACCAGACATTTGCCAATGGGGACATCCCACACAGACACCTAGTATGGGATGCAGGTTATGCACTGGAGCCGTGGCTGATGACACCCATCAGAAATGCACACACACCTGAACAGGAACGCCATAATGAGGCACATGCACAAACATGTAATGTAATAGAGCGTGTGTTTGGGCTGCTTAAGTCACGGTTCCGGTGTCTGGACACATCTGGTGGAGCCTTGCAGTACACACCAACTACATGTACCAAAATTGTCATGGTATGTGCTATGCTACATAATATGATCTTGCGAAAACAGCTGCAGCAGGACCAGCATAGGGCTGGGCCAAACAGCCCCCCACCATTGCCAAGGCCATCACAGTCAGAGCGTGACTCAGAGGAGAAACAACCTGAGCCTGCCCCAGTAGGCAGAAGGAGGCGTGCCCAGTATGCCCTGGCCTTGGCAAAGAGGCAACGCATAGCACATACACTGGCTCAGTAGGAACCCTGGGAATGATACCCCCTCTGACTCACTCAAGTAATAACAGGGATGCCTAAAATGACATGACCTGCTCACAAACATGTACAGGGAGTGTAATATGTGCATCCGACAGAGGCAGCCCTGCAGCACCACCTGAGGCATGAATGCCATGTGTTAAGTAATGTAACACCATGTACTATATGCACACCTGAGGACCCTGACTAACATCCACCCTCACCAAGCATGAAGCCACAAAATGACGATGGGATGATCAATTGTAATAACTGGCTGAAGTAATGCAGTTAGTTAAAGGGGAGCCAATGTGTTCCAGCCTGGGAAGACATGCAGAGCATGACATGATGCACCACCTGCTAGGGGTGGCGTGCACCTATCAGTCCAGTCCCCATGGATACTGGCAACGGCTGTCAGTACCCACAGCATACCCTGAATAGGTAAGTCTCAAAACACAAACCCACCTGCATAGGTACCACAAGGGATAGGAACCTAGATGTAATGCTTCCCAATGCCAGAAGTCTAAACAGCAAGATGTGTGCAGTGTAAAGGCACTCAGTATGGAGAATGTAGATATCAGTCCTGTAATAGAAAACTGGGTCAAGGCTCACATCAGCACCCTAACACTACCAGGTCACACCTCATACTGTGCTGTACAGCTGCAAAACATGGAACAAGCTACAAAAGGAGGGTGACTAGCAATAAATGTCAAGGATAACCACACCCCCATGTTGGTACCACAACAAGAAGCAGCATGGATTAGCCATGGTCAAATACCAATGGCTAAAACCGCCTCCCAGTATATAGCCTGCTGCAGACTACTGTCCTAATACCAGGAACTGCACCTGGCCTATGTTGGAATACATGAATATATCAAACCCCCAAACCACATTATTTTGCTTGACTGAAAATACCCAGACATACACTGGGAGCATTATACTAGCACCAACACAGTAGGAGAAAAGTTCCCAGAATCCATAAACCAAAATGCCCAGGAACAACGTACCACTCCCACAAGAGTGGTAAGCATACTGGATGTGATAATCAGCAACATGTGTACTGGATGGCAAGATGAGAAGTGTATCCCTCACTGGTAAGACCAGACCATAGAGTAATCACACTGAATATACACATCCTGACCACAGTTCCTGGCCAGAAAACCACAGTGAAAAACATGTGTAAAGCATAGGTTGCACCCCTCCAAACCAATGTGGAATCCATGAAAGGCCCTGTGCAAGTGCAGAATATGGGACACACTGCAGAGCATGTTATACAGGCATTCCATGAACACAGCCAGGAATGCTTGGAGTATGCAATCACAAATAACAACAAGATACAATGCCATACACGCAGGCATCTGGCATGCTGGACTCCAGCCATTACCAAACCATGCAAGAGAATGAGGAAGCTACTACATGATAGAGCAAACATAAAAAGGGAAGTAATCACTGATCAGTAATATGGCAATACAATATGTCCACACATACAATCCACTAAGGCCAGCCACAACAAGTAGAATCTGTGAATCCAGAGGCAATGTGACACCTGCCCCAAGTACACAGACAACCCACAACTCCCCCCAATAAATACAAATATATGTGAGAGATGCAACCATGTATCCAAACCGGAGGCTGAGCACCCTCAACTCAGTACTGTCAAAACTAGTCAGGAGGAGAAGGTAACCACATACACCACAAACCCAGTCCCACATAGACCTATCACAACTGTAAACCAAACACATAAACACAGAAAAACATTCCCGGAGGCCCTAATTACAAACACACCACACCAACAGAAGCCTTCAAAGCAGATTGCAAGCAAACACAACCTCCAAACATAGCACATGCAACACATAGTACACAAAGCTGGTGTGCCAAACAGTCACAGGCCAGAAGGAGAAACAACATGCCTGATACAGTTGTAATAGGTGTCTGTATAGGCAGACACACTGGTGTCCCACTCACCAGACTGAACAAGGGAAAGGGTACAGTAAGCTGCCTGTAGGCTGCCACAATATGCCACATAACACAAGTACGCAGGTCACCCCAAAGCAAGCAGAAATATGATGCACTCATTGTCCATGCTGGTGTGAATGACCTGAGATATACCTCCCTGGACTACATGAAAAGAGGCATGGATGAGCTCTCTAAGTATGTACCCCAGGCCAGTATGACACTGGCCATTTGCAGCATCCAACCCTCACCAAGAATGATGCCACAGTACAAACACAGAATGATCATCTTTAACAGGTTGCACAGTTACAGCTGTCAGTCCAAGAGGGTCTAATGTCTGTCTGCTTGAGATGTCATGCATGACAAGCCATGCTGCTGTTCCAGGGATGGCTTGCACCTGTTACCCCTGGGTGTCTGGATACTGGATAAGGCCTTTGCCACCTCCATAGAGCCATACGTAGGCAAGGCCAAAAAGACTACCCACCACCCTAGAAAACATAAGTGGTAAGAAACATAAGGGTAATGCTGACCAATGCCAGATGTGTAATCTGCAATATGCATGCCCCTGAGGCACTTCCCAGTATGGAGAACATCGATGTCTGTGCAGTGACAGAAGCCTGCTGCACGTCCAGACAGAGGCACAGTAAAGAAAATCATAAATGGCCATAATAGTCACATAGCAAGGGGCGGCGAAAGGCACACACACTCTGGCTTGGCTTACTAATGCCCTAGGGTGGATAGCCTAGTATGAACCCATGAACCTATGAAGATACAAATTGTACAGGACACTAAGGATAATCACAAGGCTTACTCAACTGATGGTAGGAACCATGTTGGGAATCCACAGATATGCTCCGAATCACACAGATATTACAAACAACATACCAAACACACACACATATTGCCAACATACAACCTGACAGGTGCAGTGCAAACCCCAGAATGCAAAATATCTATCCCAACAGACTGCTGCTCCCCTGACATTGCAGATGCTGAGGTAACAGCCATCATCTGAAAAGCAAAACACACAGCAGCAAAGGTATGTGATGGTGTCCTGGGCTGAGGCCAACATGGACTCCAAAAGAATGGAATGCCAAATCACACTACTGCCCAATGTCAGCCTTACCACAGGATATGTACCCAAAGAGCAGTGTACAACAACAGTGGTCCTTCACAACAAAGGTGTTGCCTGAATGGATACTGCAAACTACCACCCCAGGATCCTGACAAGATTGGTCTGCACAGCTATGGAAATGATCAGTATGTACCGCAGACATAAAGCTATCGTGGACCTACTGATACCGGACCCTACACAGTGTGGCTTTCGTAACTGCAGATCTTGCCCCTAAACATGTTTGACCCATCTGAAACAGTCATTAAGGTCATTGACAAGGGCAATGTGGTCCACACAGCGTAGCTGGACCGTGAATATGCTTCCAGACAATACCCTATGAGTTCAGTATGGATATGTTCACCAGCTTAAATATATACCCCTATGTCAGTAGAGGGGTTGCAAACCAGACCAAGGACAGAACTGACATGGTCAGACATGCTGCATCCATGTCAGACTACAAAGCAGATATGAGTGGCATCCCACAAGGCTTGGTCCTGGGACCCCCCCCCGTTCCGTATATATGTCCCATAGGTACAGGCCAACATGGAAGGACTGTGACTGAACATGTATGCAGAGGAGTACAAACAGCCCACCATATCTGACCCCCAGCTGACACAAGCAAACCACAAATGGGCCACCTAGAAACAGACAACTGGAGCCATAGCCATGTCAGCAAGCTAATTGCAGAACTGTGCATAGACAACCACCATGGATATACAGTAAGTGCCCACAAATCACCACACAGGTGTTAACCCATTATGTATCTAACATGTAATGAGAGACCTGGGGACACAAGGTGATAGATATCCTGCACTGGACAAACATGTGGCTGTAGTGTTCGCATAAACTTACCATATACCCACCCAATCATGAAGGTTGTCAGATGTAGATAAGGGGAGGTCACTGTGGCTCTGCAGTCATCCTTCATCAGCGTCACAATTGACTACAATAGCCCCTGTGGGATATACCTCAGCAGACACCTCCATCAACTGTAAAGTCCACAACAGTACCCCACCAAGAATATCAAAGAGCATTAACAGATGCCATGTGTTGCCTGAGTAAACAAACTGCAGCTCCACACACTGCCATACTGCCCAGCCAGAGGCAAGCTGTGCCTGATGTATGAAGCCATGTCCAAGCTGGAATCAATGAACATGCTGCACCTTGTACAATCTGAATGGCAGTGAGCTATGCACATGAGAGACCTGAACCCCAGCACTGACATACATAGGACAAGCTGTACAGAATGATCCGTAACACAGAAGGCACCCCCACTCTTGAGTAAACTCCAAGTACAGGTTAGCCAGAGAGTCACCTATCGACACCCTTCAAGAGGAATCCCGATGAGTGGATGGGAGATGGTAGGTTAACCCTGGGTATCACTGTTATGTCAGAGGTAGACGGAGGCACAGTATACTAACCATGACATATGTCATGGCAAACTCCAGTTACAATGTGTGTCGAAGGACAAACACACCCTGTGACTAGCATCAGAAATGGCCTAGGGAACATTGCTAGTGTTTGCCAATGTCCACCTATGTTGTGGAATACACTACCAATGTTGGATGAGCCTGGTGTAGGTAGTCCATATCTGAACATAATGCAACATGGTCATATGTGCACAACTGGCCCCTACACAGTCTGTTGTGCTCACTATGAAGATGTCAAGCAGTGATAGGACTAAAACCCAGGATACTGTCCACCACAGTGAAAGTACTGAACCAGTACACTATACGGTACTACAGTGTTAGGTCATTATGAAAGTATGTTGACAACTGTCTGCAAAGTATCCCATGCAATCCCTGCATTACAATATAATCCCTGTTGTGGCAGACATGAAGCAGTTGGCCAGTTAGTACACAACATGACACCCAACACACAACCATAAATGTGAGATATTGTTGAAGTTCACACACACCCAAATATGTGGTGGACTTCAGAGTTCAACATATGGAAAGCTCACACTGGGCATGCTCGTGCACTTTGATAAATGAGGCATATGTCAGACAACATGCCATGGAAAGGCTGAACTGGGCATGCTCACACACTTAGGCCATATCTCCATTTAGCAGTTGGCCACACATATCTGGTATTTGTACGTGTCATTCCAGGAACCAACTACAACACAGCAATCTGCCCAGTGCACACAGTAAATGACTACAGAGACATAAGTGATATAGTGGATCACCTCATATTCAAACATCTTCCACAGATACACAAGTTGTTCATAGGAACAGGGAATGCTATGGCAATAAAGACCTGTAAACAGTATAACAGCACAACAAATATTGTGCATCTGACAATTGAACATATGGGTGTAGAGGTCAATTCTAGGCTTGTTGCCCTAGGGAATGACAGCTTAGCCAGAGTGTGCCTGGCATCTGCATCCCCAGTACAGTAGGCTACTGTGCCACTGTAAAGTAGGTCACATAAGGCAACGTGTGAGGCTAGTGAGCTGTGCCTCTGTCAAGCAGGGGCACAGTGGAGATCCCAGGGTTTGAATGTGCTAAGCCACAGCCATGTTGTTGGTGTGTGCTGGAAGAGGGTTGCTGAGGACCTCTAACAGTAAGTGGCCGTCAATAACAGACTGAGGGGAGCCCTATCTGCATTGTCTGGACAATTCCACTGTCAACACTGTGTTGTGATGATTATGTGGGAATGAAGTGTCATGCCGGAACTGTTCACAGATGTCCTCCCTCTGTGGGCTACAATTCTGCAATGTATTAGCTCACTCTGTCTGTTGGATGGCTCATATATGGCTGGTGTACACCTGACAGGTGTCTTGTTGTGGAGCAGTCATGGGTATATGTGGGATAGCATGATCAATGCAAACCGTACACATGCTCATAGAATGCAATTGTCAAGGATTATGCAGAGTGGCCAGTATAGTCCCCCAGCATGGGTCCTTTGAAGTCGTCCACCCCAGTCTTCACAAGTGTAGAGTCTGCTTGTGCTAAATACAGTTTGTGTGCAGTGACAACCTTGCCAGGGGGTGGGGATAGGATATGGATGTCCAGGGAAAGGTGGGTATGGTCAGATATCAACAATGGTGGTCTACCTCTGGTGTGGAACAGTGAGTACCCATGTTGCAGATGGACAGGTGCAATATGTATTCCCCCATGTGGCTGTGGTGTGTGGTTCTGCCATAGCACATGGACACACAAATTGTAGTGGCTGTAGGGTACAGTGGTAGAGGCCTGAGTAGTTCTCACACACAATATGCCTGTACCTGATGTTAACAACTGGAATGGTGTATGTGAACACCTGCATATCCCGGCACTGTTCCCAGGGAAGCAAAGTGTGTGTCCTGGATGTGGAGTGGTGTTCTAGACTGGTTGTGTTGTGTGTTACAGGTCCTGTGGTCAAGAAGCATGGTATAGAACATAACCTGCCAGTGCGATGTGCATATCTGACCCTGACGTAGGTGGCTGCAAATGCATATATATGCTATCCCCCACATGACAGGTAGTACTAGATGTACATACCTCTGTAGAAATAAAGATGTCAACACCCTATAAATACTGCAGGTGCAGACCAAATGCCCAGTAATTCGGTTAGCGCGCTTTGCTAATGCGTCTCCCTCAAGTGTCATAATATAGGTAGATAGGAGTTCAATCCATGCAAATGCTCAGTGTGTGTGTGTGTGTGTGTGTGTGTGTGTGTGGGTGAGCGGAGTTGATGTGTGTGCAAGTCTGTGTGAGGAAGATGTCCCTTTTGGCAACTGTGAAAGCACTCTACAGGATGCACATTCCCCTATCTAAGCACGGATGATGTCAGCATCCTATATGTACAGCAGGAGAAGGGAAACCTCTCAGTAATTCGAATAGCGCGCTCCGCTAATGCGTCTGTCACGAGTGTCATAACATAGTTAGGTAGGGGTTTGAATCCTGCAACTGCCCAGTGTGTGTGGAGGGGGGTCAGTGTGTGTGCAAGTCTGTGTGAGGGAGATGTCCCCTTTTGGCAACTGTGAAAGTACTCTACAGGATGCACATTCCCCTATCTAAGCATGGATGATGTCAGCACCCTATAAGTACAGCAGGAGAAGGGGAACCCCCCCCCCCAGTAATTCGAATAGCGTGCTCTGCTAATGCATCTGTCACGAGTGTCATAACATAGTTAGGTAGGGGTTTGAATCCTGCAACTGCCCAGTGTGTGTGGAGGGGGGTTAGTGTGTGTGCAGTCTGTGTGACACTCATCTATCTAAGCATGGATGATGTCTATCTCCCTATAGTACAGCAAGGAACTCAGTATGTACAAGATAAGAAGTCCGCGCGCGCGTAATCGTCTGAAGTGTCATACATAGTTAGGTAGGGGTTTGAATAGCTGCAACTGCCCAGTTTGTGTGGAGGGGGGTTAGTGTGTGTGCAAGTCTGTGTGAGAGAAATGTCCCTTTTGGCAACTGTGAAAGTACTCTACAGGATGCACATTCCCCTATCTAAGCACGGATGATGTCAGCACCCTATAAGTACAGCAGGAGAAGGGAAACTTCCCAGTAATTTGAATAGCGCACTATGCTAATGCGTCTCTCTCAAGTGTCATAACATAATTAAGTAGGAGTTTGAAACCTGCAAATGGCAAGTGTGTGTGTTTGGATGTGGGAAGTTTGTGTGTATGAAAAACATGTTAGTTTTGGCAATCAGGAGATCACACTACATGATGCACATTACCCTTTCCAAACACTGATGATGTCAGCACCCTAAAAGTACAGCCAGAGAAGAGGAAACTCCTAGTAATCCGAATAGTGCACTTCGCTACTGTGTCTCTCTCACGTGTCGTGACATAGTTAGGTAGGAGTATGAATCCTGCAAATGGCAAGTGGGGGTAGTAGGGTGTGTGTAATTGCAAGTGCAAGAGAACAGATCCTTTTGGCAAATACTACAATACACCAGATGCTGCATATTCCCCCAGTAAACACAGGGGATGTCAGCACACTATCAGCACAGCCAAACAGGGATAGTTGGCCAGTAATGCCAATAGTGCGCTCCGCTACTGGGTCTATTACCATTGTTAGAGTACAGATAGGTATGTTGTGGAAACCCACAACTGCCACTTGTGGTTGTGTCACACATTATGACCTTGTGTGGGTCTTTGTGCATAACAATGCATGCCATTGCCTAAACCAGCAATGGCAATGCACACATGATGTATGTGTGTGACACATACACATAAATACCTGTGACCTGCAGTAGTTACCATGTCTGACACGTGCCTCGAGTGGATAAATGGTATTTGCAATGCATAACAATATGACTGTGTCTTACTGTGCAGGGGCCGTACGTGGTATGTGTCTATACAGTGTTGGAGTATATGGTAAAATACCTACAGCAGGGGATACACATCTGGTCTGGGCCATATAGTCTACATGTAGTCGATGTACAGGTGCAGCATGTTCCCACCTGTTGTGGGAGTGGTAACATGTTATTCCACTGCAATTCAGTGACCACATGCTGGGAACCCTTCAACTAGTGTGTTGTAGCTACAGTAATGCTCACGCACAATGTTTGGCTGGATGCAGTCCAGCCATATAAAGACAGTTCTTGAGACTGTCATATTGCCAGTGTTGTTATGGAGGTTAGACATCCTGTTCGGTGGACCCCAGCCAAAGGCAGATTGTATAACAATAGAAGGAGGCTACTGCAGGACAGAGCAGATTCACATTAAGGGAAGGCATCTGTGGTCAGCACTGGTAATAAGCTACGGTCTCTCATAACAACATCCACGGCCTACTCTGGGAGGGAAATGGCCATGAACACTATAGATAACCACAAGGCCTTCTTCAGTTATGTTACACATATGGACCAAATGCCTCAGATATGCTCTGACTTAATACACACCTATTTAACATTCACCGAACACACAGATATTGGCAACATTCTTGCAGACAGGTTTGGTGCACGTATCCCCCCTCCTTCTCCTCCACAAGTAGAAATACTTATCACAGCTGAATGTAACCTCCCTATCATCTCACATGTCCAGGTGAGGGTCGCCCTCAGCAAAGCAGAACACACAGCATCAATGTGACCTGTTGGTATTCCTGGATGTGTGCTATGTGAACTCCAAGAGGACATACAACCACATATAAGACTGATATTTAACCTTGGCCGTACTACAGGATATGTACCTGAACACTGGCATACAGCAACAGTGGTCCCACTCCACTAAGGAGGCACCTCTACTGACCCTGGGATCTACCGCACCATAAGCTTAACCAGCCTGGTCTGCTAAGCTATGGAATTATTCAGTATGGGCCGCATATACAGCGATATTGGGTACCTGCAGACACTTGTTCCCAGCCAGTTTGCCTTTGTGATGGGCTGATCCTGCCTTTTGAACCTGGTTGACCTTTCAAAACAGTCACTGCAGCCATTGATGAGGGCACCGCAATCCATACAGCCTACCTGGACTTGCCTAAGGCCTTCAACACAGTACTCCACTCAGGCATCATAGACAAGCTCATTAGCTGACATGTTACTACATATGTCACATGATGGTTTGCACACTGGTTGACATACAGAATCCATAATATCGATATTGTAGGAGCCATGTGAGACTCAATGCCAGTCACATGTGGTATCCCACAGGCCTCTGTCCTAGGACCCCTCTTGTTTGGCATTTATTTCTGAGATATAAAAGCGAACATGTGCGGGTTGTGGATAACAAAGTTCCCAGAAGACTGCTAACTAAGCGCCATAGTCGTTACACCAGCTGACACACACATCCTACAGACAGGCCTCACTGCAACAGAAAACTGCTGCCAGGATCATGGCCTAACACTGACTGACATGTAATGTATAGTCATACCCTTTTGGTGGAACTACATGCACACAACATATCACATGGACATACCTATAGATACAGACTTATGACACATATGGAGGGTTCACAGTATGCAGACTATTAACCTGCTACTTTACATTACCTGTGTTTGTCACAGCTGGTTTCGTTACTGCTACTACTGCTTCCTGCTGCTGCTGGCACGGCTTGCTACTGTCACTGCTGACAGCTTAGACTCAGTGTGTGTACCGTGTGTTGTTGTTTGTGGGTTTTTTTTCTCTCTCTCTCTCTCTGTCTCTGTCTCTGTCTGTCTGTCTCTCTCTGTCTGCCTCCAGACAGTGCAATGAACGTATTGCATGTGTGGAGTGTGAGTACAGGATGCTTTTGTAGGTATCTGCATAAGCCCATGTGATGGCCTCTGCACCAATTGTAAGTCAGCAGTTGCTAATTGCATGCAGCCAGTTGTGTACTGATTGCAGTTCTCACTGTGATTTCAGGACAATGCTATTAAAGGGTATGAGAGATAGGCATTGCCCTTTCAGATTGTAAGGGCGGGGACCATGCTGGTATGCTGTGGACACTGTTCTGTGAGTGTAAAGGTTAGTATCTCTCTCATGATTCAGGCTGTGTTGTAGATTCACATTTCTCCATTCCTCTCTCCTGTTTCCTGTAGTAAGTGTGTATGCACACTGACACCTACAACTATGTATATATATATATATATATATATATATATATATATATATATATGTAAATATACATACATTTATATATGTACATTAACTGACATTATTACCTACTAGCTACCAACTAGCATGGCTGTTTCTGTTCACACACTACTATTATGGAAATCCACTAGTTTTGACAGTACTTCTAAATGACATGCTTTGTGTACTACATATCCTATATTCCCTTTACATTCATTCCTACTACTACATGATATATTTATTTTAGCACAATGTTCTTGTATAAGAGTCATGGCTTAGTGGAAGGTCATGCAGACTACTGTTTCCAAGGTCCTGGGTTCGGGACTGACAGTGGGATTTTATTTTGCTTTTGAACTGACTACAGGACCTGTCAATCAGAGTGACTAAGGCACTTTTAAGCAGTTGTAACCGGGTTAGCGCTGGTTTGCGCGGAGCTCACACATGCGCACTGGCGTTTAGCTCCGCGCACACACACGCACACCCGCTTACAACCGCTTAACAGTGCATACTCTGGCACACCTGCGCTATTTTCTTTGAAAGAAATGAAAATGGGGAGACAGGAAAGTGGTGAAAAAGGGGTCATAAAGAGGGTAAGACAGTAGGGAAACAAGCTTGGGATTTGCAGGAGGGATGTAGGTAAGGCCCATAGCTGCCCATTTCTTCATCAGCAACAGCTGTGCATATGTATGTAATTTGGTGTGACATTTGAAACCTTCCACCTCTGAGAGAGGTGTCAGGACAACAATAATACTTGTTGTACAGCCAATTGTAATTGATAGTTTCCATGTCCAGCAGACATGTGTGCGAAATGGGCAGCAATGTATGGGGCGTAATTTTTTAGTGGGTACAGAGTGCCCTTTTATTTATTTATTTTTTTCAGGTGAGAGTGGTATGTCAGGTGAAGGAAGTCGGTATAGCTGGGGAGGTAGGTTGGGTAGGTCAACAGACAAGACAAACAAGACACATACAATGGCGGTGTATGACATGTGTGGGGGGGGTTACACAATTGACGGGGATGGATGTTTGGATATCCAGAGCCCATGAGCCCACAGATGGCAACAGTGGAACTGATATCCCCACCCATGGGCAGTTGCCACTGTTCCTTCACTGCCCAGGATGGGGCTGTGCTGGGGGCTGTGTAGGCCGGGCAACAGGCATGCCCGTAAGTTGTGCCACCTGTGCCTCAAGCTGGCGTAGGGGCCCAAGAACAGAGTCCCGGATCTCCCTATGCACCACAGTCCGGACGCTATGGAGGGTGAGTGGTGGTTCTCCTCCGGCCACACTTGCAGAGGGGGGATGAGCCCCATCCCCTGCGGCGCTTCCACCCGCAGGTGGCACAGGGCCACCGGAGGAGGGTCCAGACTGGGCACTAGTGCCAGGTGCACTCGCCAGCTGAGATGGGAGAGGTGGGTCGGCTGGAACCCGCCTTCCCTGTCGTCCTATGTTTTGCATTATGTCATGACAGTTTGGGTTAGTAACATATAATGAAGAAGCAAAGATGGCCAGCAAGGTTAACAGTCGAATATGCAGCCAAGGACCAGATAGTGAATAATCAGACTTTTATTGTAAATAAAACAGACCGGTTTCGGCAATTTAATGCCTTCTTCAGTGTTGAACAAACAATCAAAATGAACACAATAAAATGCAAATTTATACAAAGTATTGGCCAATAGGCACATGAATGTGCTGTTAGACCTCATGAATAATGTATAATATATTGTGTACAGGCAAACACAAAACTGAGAGCATGGTTGAAAATGTGTGTAATGCCCAATGACAATAGTTCCAAAAGCCACACAAAAAACAAAACCATAATAGACTATGGAACCATGAAGGCTATAATTATACATAATAAAATATGTACCTCCATAGTCATAATTATGTTAAATATATGTGAAAAAATAAAAGAGAACCTATAAGGGGCACATTTCAAAACCAAACGTAATAATTAATTCTGGCTGCTTCCTATTATATATATACATATACATACATGTATATATATATACACACATATATATACATACACATATATATAAAAAACAATGAAATAATTCAGAAAATATTATACCTGATATAGTTGATAGATAAAATAAAATTCAGTACATCCTTCTGCATTTGCTAATTGTTAAAGAGGATCATTGGGACCAGGTGTAAAATTAAGCCCAAAGTAATTATCCATTGCCTTTCTTTGTGATTGATGATACCTTACAAAAAATGAGATTAAATAATTCAGAAAATATTATACCTGATATAGTTGTTAAAAAAGATAGAAATCAATACAACCTTTTCCTTGGCAAATGTTAAAGATGATCATTGAGACCAGGTGGAAAAAGTGCGCCCAAAGTGATTATCCAGTACTTTTCCTTATGATTGAGAATACCATGCCACCCTTGTGGGTTGCTACGATCACCCACTATACGGTCAATAATCATGAACATGAACTGTGCTTGTAGATGTTTTGATACATGTCGATATAAAGCATTGGTCTCCCTTTTGTTTTTAATGTCACTACGGTGTTCATTTATTCGTGACCTGAGTGGCCTGGAAGTCTGTCCCACATAAAATGCCCCACAATGGCATGATGCCAGGTACACAACCCAATCACTGCTACAGTTTCCAAAGATTTTACAGTCAAAGACCTTACTGGTGTTACGACTCGAAAAGTTCTGAGACTTGGTGATCTGTTTGCAAGACCCACAGTGGCCACATGAGTGTGTACCCAATAATTCATGTCCCATTATTGTAAGTTGTTTATGAATTGCTCCACCACTTCCAATATGTTTATAATGAGAGAGATGGGACCCCAATGTTTTGCCTTTTCTGTATGAAAATTGATCCAGAACAGATCTGAGTTGTTCATTGGCTAGTAGTATATTCCAATGTCTATTGATGATGTCCCTAATAACGTAATAGTTCCTACCATATGTAGTGATGAATCTGATGGTTGTTGATCTGGAATCACCAGAAGGGATGTTATAATCTAGCAATCTGTTCCTTTTCATCTGAGAGGATCGTGTCCATGCAGTATTAATATCTGAAAAATTATATCCCCTGCTGGCAAATCTACGACATAAGTCAAGACTAGCAATGTCATAATCTGACTGGGTGGAACTAAGGCGTTTCATCCGCATAAATTGTGAAACCGGGATGTTTCTGATAGTATGACGTGGGTGCATGCTTGATGCATGTAGTAAAGTATTATATTGGGGGTATTTGCGAAACACTCTGGTGGCCAAAGTAGGATCATGATTCCTAGAGATCGTTACATCCAAAAAGTTGATAATCTGCATATCATAAGTAATAGAAAATTCGATTCCCCAGATGTTGCCATTGAGATAATCTACAAATTCATGCAAATAACCCACATCCGCACGCCATACCATCCAACAGTCATCCAGGTACCTGCGCCAGATGTCCATTTCATCCAGGTATATATTATGAGATGTATCATAAATCATGCACTCTTCAAAAAATGCCATAAATAGGTCGGTATAAATGGGAGCAAAAGATGCTCCCATAGCTGTACCCTGTAATTGCCAATAGCATTGTCCTTGAAAATAAAAAACATTCTTGTTGAGTACATGTTCTGACATGCATATCAATAGCGTATTAAATCCTGGTGAGTATAAACCTGCCCTATCCAACCAATATTTAAGGGCTTGTAATCCAGCCCAATGTGGTATACTGGTGTACAAGGCTTTGACATCCAGTGAGCACATTAGCCACCCTGGCTCCAATTGTGTATCCTCGATGATTTTCAGGAACTGTGTAGTGTCTTGTAGCCTTGCCCTGACCAAACCCAAAAGAGGTTTGAGATATTGTGTCAGGAAGGCGGGCAAGGGTTCAGTCAAAGACCCAATACCCGAAACTATCGGTCTTCCCGGAGGTTTGGTTAATGATTTGTGAATCTTGGGTAGTAGATACATAATCTGCTTGCGGGGCTCCTTAACCAAAAGTTGTGTAACACATTTTTTGCTGATGATGCCCTCCTCACATGCTAGATTCAAAAAAGAGCCAATTTCATGCTTAAAATTCAGGGTTGGGTCTATGGCCATGTTCATGTAACATGCTGTGTCCGATAGTTGGGATAAACCCTCTTGAAGGTAATCACTCATGTTTTGTACAACCACAGCCCCACCCTTATCTGCTGGTAATACAACTATATCTTTGTTGTTATGTAATTGTTGGAGGGCAATGCTCTCCTGTTGTGATAGATTATGTTTCAACATAGTGTGTCCATAATTCTGAAAGTGTAGATCCCTGAACACTGACTGCATAAAAATTGACACATACTTGTTCATGGGGGGCTGGAACTCAGATTTGCCAAATCTGAATTCATTTGATCTTTGAGATGTGTCATCTGCTAAAAATAACTTAAGGTTAAGACTACGACAAAAGTTAATAACATCTGTGACTATGTGATATTCATTGGAAAAAAAGCCAGGTATAAAACTAAGCCCTTTATTCAAAAGAGTATATTGATCACCAGACAAATGTACATTGGATAAGTTTAAAACATTTTGGTTTAATTGTTCATCTTGACTTATGTTAGAAAGTTCTGGATCAAACCCTCCAGGGAATGTTCTAATGGATCTTTTCTTGTGTTTCCTGCCTCCTCTGTGTTTGGAACCATTTCTAAAGGGATATTTTTGTTCGTTTCTTTTTATATGGTGATCCCCTGTCCCCTGAGCTGTCATAATCTGTGAGAGAGGAATCCTCTCCTGAAGTGCTGTTGTTCAACCCATCACTATTTTTCAGAATAGATCTTGGTCTCTTCTTAGGGCGACCAGAGGCAGGCCCCAGACCAACATCTGCAAATTGGCCCCGAATTTTAAGCATGAAATTGGCTCTTTTTTGAATCTAGCATGTGAGGAGGGCATCATCAGCAAAAAATGTGTTACACAACTTTTGGTTAAGGAGCCCCACAAGCAGATTATGTATCTACTACCCAAGATTCACAAATCATTAACCAAACCTCCGGGAAGACCGATAGTTTTGGGTATTGGGTCTTTGACTGAACCCTTGTCCGCCTTCCTGACACAATATCTCAAACCTCTTTTGGGTTTGGTCAGGGCAAGGCTACAAGACACTACACAGTTCCTGAAAATCATCGAGGATACACAATTGGAGCCAGGGTGGCTAATGTGCTCACTGGATGTCAAAGCCTTGTACACCAGTATACCACATTGGGCTGGATTACAAGCCCTTAAATATTGGTTGGATAGGGCAGGTTTATACTCACCAGGATTTAATACGCTATTGATATGCATGTCAGAACATGTACTCAACAAGAATGTTTTTTATTTTCAAGGACAATGCTATTGGCAATTATAGGGTACAGCTATGGGAGCATCTTTTGCTCCCATTTATGCCGACCTGTTTATGGCATTTTTTGAAGAGTGCATGATTTATGATACATCTCATAATATATACCTGGTTGAAATGGACATCTGGCGCAGGTACCTGGATGACTGTTGAATGGTATGGCGTGCGGATGTGGGTTATTTGCATGAATTTGTAGATTATCTCAATGGCAACATCTGGGGAATCTAATTTTCTATTACTTATGATATGCAGATTATCAACTTTTTGGATGTAACGATCTCTAGGAATCATGATCATACTTTGGCCACCAGAGTGTTTCGCAAATACCCCCAATATAATACTTTACTACATGCATCAAGCATGCACCCACGTCATACTATCAGAAACATCCCGGTTTCACAATTTATGCAGATGAAACGCCTTAGTTCCACCCAGTCAGATTATGACATTGCTAGTCTTGACTTATGTCGTAGATTTGCCAGCAGGGGATATAATTTTTCAGATATTAATACTGCATGGACACGATCCTCTCAGATGAAAAGGAACAGATTGCTAGATTATAACATCCCTTCTGGTGATTCCAGATCAACAACCATCAGATTCATCACTACATATGGTAGGAACTATTACATTATTAGGGACATCATTAATAGACATTGGAATATACTACTAGCCAATGAACAACTCAGATCTGTTCTGGGTCAATTTTCATACAGAAAAGGCAAAACATTGGGGTCTCATCTCTCTCATTATAAACATATTGGTAGTGGTGGAGCAATTCATAAACAACTTACAATAATGGGACATGAATTATTGGGTACACACCCATGTGGCCACTGTGGGTCTTGCAAACAGATCACCAAGTCTCAGAACTTTTCGAGTCATAACACCGGTAAGGTCTTTGACTGTAAAATCTTTGGAAACTGTAGCAGTGACTGGGTTGTGTACCTGGCATCATGCCATTGTGGGGCATTTTATGTGGGACAGACTTCCAGGCCACTCAGGTCACGAATAAATGAACACCGTAGTGACATTAAAAACAAAAGGGAGATCAATACTTTATATCGACATGTATCAAAACATCTACAAGCACAGTTCATGTTCATGATTATTGACCGTATAGTGGGTGATCGTAGCAACCCACAAGGGTGGCATGGTATTCTCAATCATAAAGAAAAGTACTGGATAATCACTTTGGGCGCACGTTTTCCTCCTGGTTTCAATGATCATCTTTAACATTTGCCAAGGAAAAGGTTGTATTGATTTCTATCTTTTTTAACAACTATATCAGGTATAATATTTTCTGAATTATTTAATCTCATTTTTTGTAAGGTATCATCAATCACAAAGAAAGGTAATGGATAATTACTTTGGGCTTAATTTTCCACCTGGTCCCAATGATCCTCTTTAACAATTAGCAAATGCAGAAGGATGTACTGAATTTTATTTTATCCATCAACTATATCAGGTATAATATTTTCTGAATTATTTCATTGTTTTTTTATATATATGTGTATGTATATATATGTGTGTATATATATATATATATAAATGTATGTATATGTATATATATAATAGGAAGCAGCCAGAATTAATTATTATGTTTGGTTTTGAAATGTGCCCCTTATAGGTTCTCTTTTATTTTTTTCACATACATTTAACATAATTATGACTATGGAGGTACATATTTTATTATGTATAATTATAGCCTTCATGGTTCCATAGTCTATTATGGTTTTGTTTTTTGTGAGGCTTTTGGAACTATTGTCCTTGGGCATTACACACATTTTCAACCATGCTCTCAGTTTTGTGTTTGCCTGTACACAATATATTATACATTATTCATGAGGTCTAACAGCACATTCATGTGCCTATTGGCCAATACTTTGTATAAATTTGCATTTTTATTGTGTTCATTTTGATTGTTTGTTCAACACTGAAGAAGGCATTAAATTGCCGAAACTGGTCTGTTTTATTTACAATAAAAGTCTGATTATTCACTATCTGGTCCTTGGCTGCATATTCGACTGTTAACCTTGCTGGCCATCTTTGTTTCTTCATAGTTTGGTTGGGCCTTGCATCCCCCACGTGCATAGTATTTGGTTTGGACTTAGTAACATATAATACCATTCGCAATTAGTTGTAACAGCATGCATTAGTATTCCCATTAACCAAACACCCAGATATTCACAACATTGAACAGCGAGCATAACACATGCATAATTTGAACAGCAATACACAGTTCAACAACATGCAGGGTTGATTGATGGCAACAGGCCATCAGGTTTGGATGTATGAACAGGGCAGATGCATCAACGGACATGCAAATATTTATGACCCAACAGGATAAATGTCCAGGGGTGTTAATTGTGATTGCACATACCATTTTCACGTGGAATGGGTTATATGTGGTTATAGGGTGGGGTGAAGAAAATAATATTAACACCTTTGTATACCAATACATATGTTGTACATTTCTAATAGCTGCACATATATACACACTACTGTTCTTACTACAGTTTCCTATATGATAACTACTTCAATTTGGTAATAGGACTGTTACTGCTACATCAATATACATGTTATTGTTCTTCATACACATTCATATCTGGCTTTGTTCAGCTACATCATCCTGCTACATTTGCTTTATATAGCTATAGACAACTGTGGATGTTTGGTATGTCAGACAATCATACTATCTGCATATTGCAGACTGAAAGCAACATATCCAGATTTTGGGATACACATTCCAGCTGCAGCAACACTTTGAACAGATTTCGCTGTTTGGTTTTGCTTCTCACATTCATTTCATTCTGTACTGACTGCAGTATACTTTATTCAGGGTTATTACTACTTTATTGGTGGATTCATAACTCTTTCTCACACTCTCTCACTTGTTTTCATTTTACTATTCAGGATGGTACTTACTTCTAGGCTTTATTGACATGTTTTACCTGTAGTTATTACAATCCTTACCAGCAGTCTCACTTCTGTCATGTTTCAGTATTTCAACAGGGGTATATTTCACACATGTGATTTGCTCATCTTCTGCAGCTGTACTTTTCAGCCTGCTGCAGGTTGTGTACTATTATATTACAGGTGGGGTATCTTTATTTCAGACTTTATTTCAGACATTTTCATTTTTCTGTTTGGATTACAGACTGCAACACACTTTTGTAATCAAGCAATACTTGCAAACACTCTTACACTGTTACTTGCATATTCTATTACTTAGTGACTACACTGCACTCTTTTGCTAACTGTCATACTTTTATATTTCTTTACAGTTACTGGGAGAGGATTACTGACCTGCCTGGTGGCGCAACCACACCAGCCTATCACCATAGGCTCTGCGGTTCGTAGAACGTACACCTGCAGCTGTAATATAAATGAAGTAATATTGGAATACACATCTCCGTAATACCAGCTAGTTTAATTTCTTACATACATAATTAAATGTAACTTACTCAGTAGTGGGGCGTTCGGCATTTGCTGGGCCTCCTGTATCCAAAGGTTCAATTGGTCCTGCTTGCATCTCTTCAGGTCCGCATGGTGGTGACGAACCTGCTCACCAGTCCTTGGAATCCCTGTGGCACTGGTGAGATCATGAGCCAACCGGTCTCACACCTCAGCCCTATATGCTCCCCACAGGACCTGTCCCTGCATGAGTTGGGCCTCATGATTGTGGACTAGGAGCCAGACCATGTATCTGGACTCCTCAATGCCCCACCTATGTGCTCAAAAGCAACTACCCTCACCTACTCCTGACATTCTGGCTGCAAGTCAGTTCTACAATCGTTTATGCTGTGTATTCCCGCCTATGGGGCCTATATATGCCGTTTTTCCTGCACATATCTGTGATTGGCCATTTTGGAATTGTATCAACTTCACAAAACCTGCTTTGTCATGCTCTACTTTGTATTCATTCCTATATATTTGCTATTACTGCATTTATAGGTACTGCTGTCATGGCTTAATGGTTCAGTACCTTGACTATGGTGCATAGTATCCTGGGTTCGAACCTGGCCACTGCTTTTTATTTTTTATGACTGTCTAGACAGGCTGAGGGGTGTGTCTGTGTAAAGGCAGTTTTGATACGGCTTGCTCAACGTCGCCCGTCGGTTAGCTTCTTGGCGTGGTGCGCAGCTCTGCGCAAACGGATTACGCTGGTTTACGCATCATTTGGCTGTTAGCATGCATATTACGCTCAGCTCAGCTAGGGGCACACAGTTTCAGCGTGTTAAACCACTGCTCACCTACGGGCACTCATTTTGCACCTGTTGAACCCCTGCTCACCTACGGGCACTCATTTTGCACCTGTTAAACCACTGCTCACCTTTGGGCATTCATTTTACATCTGTTAAACCACTGCTCACCTACAGGCAGATGCACTCACCATGTTAAACTGCAGCTCAGCTATAGGCACATCTGGCATTTTTTAATATTTTGTTATCTCGATATTTTTATATTTTTTTGTCCTGTTTCACGATAGTCCCAGTTTTACAAGTTTTTATTTATTTATTATTTATATTGAAACCAAATAACAGTAGTACCATAATTTATACAAGAATAAATACAGATTATTTATATTGAAATAATTTGTTAAAAGTCACAATATGGTACATTTACAAATAAAATTGAAAAATCAGTGTTATTAAACAAGTGTTTGAGCAGCAGTTGTTAATTAGACCACTTAAAGTCAATGAATAAGCATAGAAAGGAATAATTAGAGGAATACTTGAAAGTAGTTAGAGCAAGAGATAAAAGGTATAAGATTATGATTAAGTTTTTAGCTTGGATGATTTGGAAAAGGGATTGGCAAAAGATGCACAAAGATTGGGTTTGAGAGCTTTTTAGGAGCAACAGGCAAAGCGGGTACTTAATTTGAGAATCAGTCAACTTAGAAGCATGGTATTGGCGTTTGTATGGTTTTATTTTTGTGGAGAGTAGGTATTTTGTGGGAGGGGGTAGAGTTTGTTTGGGGTAATTAAGGATGGAGTGTAAAGAAGTTAGGAGTGTAATTAAGCACAGTTTGAGTTTCAGGTCAGTTCAAGAGGTGTTCTGGTTGTGGAGTTAGTTGGGTGTGTGTATTATGGTTATAGCTGTGTGAGTTTGGCCAGGAGAATGGATT
The DNA here is from genome assembly GCF_019279795.1 of Protopterus annectens. Taxonomy (NCBI): domain Eukaryota; kingdom Metazoa; phylum Chordata; order Ceratodontiformes; family Protopteridae; genus Protopterus; species Protopterus annectens. The sequence goes on from NC_056744.1 coordinate 1,232,524,441, forward strand.
ATTGTTTATTTGAGTAATGAGTATTTTAAGACTATGGAGAGTATAGTGGGGAATAGAGAAGTTTGACCTTTGTGTATTGGTATTCTGTTTCTTTTTTTTGAAATGTTCTGTTTCGTGACATTGTTTTGGTTTTATGTTTTTTATTGATGGTCTGATTTGTTGGTCTGTGTATAATATTGATAAATTTATAGAAGTAATATCTGTGGTTTAGTGGTGAAGTGATGTGATGGTGGTGAAAGTGAATGTGTTGATAGTGGTAGTGAAGTGAGGAAAGGGTAGTGTAGGAGTGAGGTGGTAAGATTAGTTTTTTGTAAGGAGTTTAACCACAGACATTGGTTAGTGTTTTTGGTTAGCAATGTGTCTTTAGGTTGGTTTTGCTTTGTTAGTTTGGTTGAGAGAGGTGTCTGAGCAGGAGTGAGGAAATCATCTAGGATTGGAATGCAGTAGCCTTAGGAATAGCAGTGTGGGAGGTTATTGATGAAGACAGAAGAGTAGAGGTCCCAGTATAGCCAGCCAAGGGGACAGGGTGGGGGTGAGTGGTAGGTGGTTGGATAACTTGTTCTGCCATACAACTGCCTGTTGTCTGCCATTTAGGTATGATTGAACCACTGGATTGTGTGTGCATTGATTTGATAGAGAGAATGAGAGAGATGGATGACCATGGTTGACCATGTCAAAGGCTGACAGGTCAAGAAAGAGGTTAGAGGATATTTTGTTATCATTCCTATTTTGGGCATTGGCATTTGTAATGTCAATGTGTGATGTGTGTGTAAGATGGTACTGGGGATGTGGGAGTAAGTTGTGTTAGAGTTTTTGTTTAGTTAGTTTTGTATTAGGTATTGCATTATGAATTTTTTTTTTTATTTTTTAATGGCAAGAAAGAATGGCATGGCAAAGTTAATGGTTGGATAATTCTGTGGAGTTATGACCTGGGATGATGGATGACATGGGATAGATGGGGATAGTGGGATGACAATGTTCTATTGAATATTATTGATGATTAGTATAGCCATAGTTTAGAATGGCATTTTCAAGGTTTTGTAAAGGAGTGAGAGAGGTCAGCAGCAGAGAGGTAGTAGGTTTTAGTTTTTGTTAACAATATATTAATAGGTAGTTGGCTGGAAAAAAAATTGGGGATGGTTATGGTTGGTGTTTTGGACTGTATGGGGATTTTAGTAGTCAGTGTTGATTTTTAGTGATCATGAAGTTATCTCGCATTTCTTCAAAATAAATGCACTATTTCATTACATTTTACATGGACTATGATTTTATATGTGTACATGTTTGTCAGGGACTTGTTTCATGCTTATTTTGCTAAAAATAAAAATTGGTGCTGTGGGGGCTCGAACCATGACTGCCTGCTCTTCAGCTGACGTCTCTACCATTACGCTATTGCTTCTTGGCTTACTTTGCATATTTAGTTCTTATATGCTTTTCCACTGACTGCTAACTGTGGCTAAGCTACGGGCACGCCTGCGCAAACAAGCGTACTCACGGGCAAACATCTTTATGATTTAAAAAAATATATATAACATGTTCATTTATATATTTTATGTTCATAGTCTGTGGGGGCATGTGTTGTGTTGTGTTTATTCACATTTCCATGGCCTCTGTCGTGGGTGTTTACTTTGGGCAATTTTACTCTTCTGGGGGCGTGTCCGCTTGCAGGGCTCGGCCTACGGACAAGCCCCCCTACTGTCTTCCACGGACCGTGTTAGCCTTCGGTGTGATTCAGCATGCCCTCATGCATATGCATGACATGCTGACGTCACACCAATTAACTGCAGCCTCCGTGTAAGCCATGTATCTCTTACACGGAGGCTTTGTGAATCCTACTAATTGTTTTTTGTGTGATATTTGGCATTGTTATGACTAAGTATAAACAGAGTTAAACTTCTTAGTAAGTGAAATTCTATGAAAAGAAATAATGCCAAATTCTGAAAGTATTTAATTGTTGGAATATGACATATACAGAGTTTCTTAATGAGCTGAAGAAAGTCATAGTTTTAATATCACAGCAGCTTATTTTATTAACAAATGCATAGATATTTCAAGGCCGTAGAGTCTCATGAATATTATCACCTTAACAATACCTTCCTTCATGCAACATGCCCTTTCTCCAGAAGTTTCATACTGTTCAGTCCTGATGTAAATTTATTTATACTCATCCAGTAATCTGTTTATGTTTAAAGGAAGATAGTGAGATGCATTACTTAACATGCAGGAGGATGCTTATTCCAGAGGTCTGGGAGGCACTGTGTAGTAACTTATGCCTGTACCTTGTTGTATTTATCTGTTGGTGAAGATTTAGTTCCCTGGTTCTAGTATTGGTATATTCGACTTGTGAAAAAGGAGAAGGTCTAGGACATTCTGATCTTTAACAGTGCAAAAAACAACACAGATACCTCCTGTCAAAAGTCTACAATGCACTGAATAAAGGACTAGGGTTTCCAATTTCTCCTGCTAGCACAAGGACTTTAGACTTGTGAACTTTTTGGTTAGGTATCTTTGGGTTATTTCTACATATTTGATATGTACAGTGAGATACATCTCAAAGGGAGTATTGCACTTCATAACTGTGAGTATAAGGGAATGATAAACCTTAATGCTGGCAAATCTCTCTTCAATTACTCTATTGCTAAAGCCTGGAACTCCCTACCAACCCACCTGACCTCCATTACTTCCACTTAAACAATTTATAAATCTCCTGAAAACTCACTTTATGAATAACTGGTTATGCTCCTGTGTTAACCACTTACGTAAACTACTTTCCATCCATATTCTCACACCCTCACACTTTAATGCATCACACCAGGTATCCTTTCAAAGTACTGGTATGTTTGACTCTCTGTTAGGCTTGATTTTTTACAGTACCACAATAAGTTTATTCACCATATGTATCCCAACAAAAGTGCTGATATGAGTAATACTACTGCCATGTTTGATTTCAATAACACCACGATGACTACATGAACATTTAATATCTGTATTTCCACTGCTAGATTTGTTCTCTTACTCAGTGCAATGAGAAACATATTTAAGAATGATAATTACTATTTCAATATATTGCATGCTATAGCTCTATGTAACCTATTCCAAAAAGTTATATTTTCTTCTGCTGTTTACTATGCTTCTACTGAATTTCAATAAGTTTACTTGGTAATACGTAGTCACTGATGTATATATGTACTAAATGTAGACTAATAGTCACTGTTTTTGCTTGTTAAAACTTACTGCTGTATATGTGTAACAATCGGGAGATTTTCTCCCCAGTCATCTGCTGAAAATGGACCTGTGTCCAGTCTGACTTTCCCGGTTAACAAATGAGAAATAAATAAATTAATGATATTCTTTAGGTAATTATCTGGGCTAAATAAAATTAAAGGATTGTCAAAAGAAAGGGTGCTATGAAACCAAGTATCTAGATCAATAATGGCATTTTTGTTTTGCAGAAGTGTGCTGTCTGAACAGTACAATGAGAGGAGGGTCATCTAACAAAAGTGATTATACCACATTTCTCAGCATTTGGTTTGAGCTCATGCTGAGAAAAAAAATGAAATTATTAGAGTAGGTTCATTCTAGGAGGTGGGGAGGGTGGTGTTGGCTGTCATAGGGTGACTTAGCAACAATATAATGTCATTATGGGGACTGGTGTCAAAGGCATTGCCAACTCAAAATATGTTGCATGCACTGTATGGCCACCATCTACAGGCTCTGCAACCCATTCAAATAAATGCATCAGATTAAGGAGGCATTATCTAGCCTTCACAAAACCAGCCACTGGGGGCATGGGATGGGGGTGAAGACTTACAAGATTCTTAATATCACACATTATCAGATCAGTTGTAATATGTTTTATGGCTTTGCAGTTAAGGCATATGAGGCTGATAGGTTTGTAATTACCCAGATCAGATGTAATGCCAGAGGGGCATCTCCACTGCTCTGTGACACTCATTAGGGAAAAGCCAGTAGCTAAACTTAAGTTAAACAGTTTGCAGAGTGCGTCTACAAGGGTATGTTTAACAGTATTAATTAAGCATTACAGAGGAAGTATTTTTGGTCATGTTTTGCACTTTCAGTAAATGATCTTTAGAGACAATTGGGGGAGTAAGGAAGTAAGATATTATGGGATTTTGAAAAACGTTTCAGGAGTGAAGTTAGCTATACATTTGTTTTCAAATTTAGTGGCACTATCATTTGGTCAGGATGATGTGGGGATAGTGAATCAGGAAGCGCAATTGATTAGCAAGGCAGAAGTAAGGATAGCTATGAAGAGGATGAAGAATGGAAAGGCTGTTGGTCCAGATGACATACCTCTGGAAGCTTGGAGGTGTTTAGGAGAAATGGCATTGGAATTTTTAACCAGATTGTTTAATGAAATCTTGGAAAGTGAGAGGATGCCTGAGGAGTGGAGAAAAAGTGTTTTGGTACCAATTTTTAAGAATAAGGGTGATGTGCAGAGCTGTAGTAACTCAAGAGGGATAAAACTGATCAGTCACAGCATGAAATTATGGGAAAGAGTAGTGGATGCTAGGTTAAGAAGGGAGGTGATGATTAGTGATCAGCAGTATGGTTTCATGCTAGGAAAGAGCACTACAGATGAGATGTTTGCTCTGAGAGTGTTGATGGAGAAGTACAGAGAAGGTCAGAAGGAGTTGCATTGTGTTTTTGTGGACTTAGAGAAAGCATATGACAGGGTGCCTAGAGAGGAGTTGTGGTACTGTATGCGGAAGTCGGAAGTGGCAGAGAAGCATGTAAGAGTGGTACAGGAAAGGTACAATAGTAGTGTGACAGTGGTGAGATGTGCAGTGGGAGTGACAGATGCATTTAAGGTGGAGGTGGGATTACATCAAGGATCAGCTCTGAGCCCTTTCTTATTTGCACTGGTGATGGACAGGTTGACAGACGAGATCAGACAGGAGTCCCCGTGGACCATGATGTTTGCAGATGACATTGTGATATGTAGTGAGAGTAGGGAACAGGTTGAGGAGATGCTGGAGAGGTGGACATATGCTGTAGAGAGGAGAGGAATGAAGGTCAGCCAGACTAAGATAGACTATATGTGCGTGAATGAAAGGGGGGATAGAGGAATGGTGAGGATGCAGGGAGTAGAGCTGGCAAAGGTGGATGAGTTTAAATACTTCGGATCAACAGTTCAGAGTAATGGCGAGTGTGGAAGAGAGATGAAGAAGAGAGTACAGGCAGGGTGGAGTGGGTGGAGAAAAGTGTCAGGAGTGATTTGTGACAGACGAGTACCAGTAAGAGTGAAAGGGAAGGTCTACAAAAGGGTAGTGAGACCAGCTATGTTATATGGGTTAGAGACAGTGGCATTGACAAAAAGGCAGGAGTCAGAGCTGGATGTGGCAGAGTTAAAGATGTTAAGATTTGCACTGGGTGTGGCGAGGGTAGACAGGATTAGGAATAAGTATATTAGAGGGTCAGCCCAGGTTGGACAGTTTGGAGACAAAGCCAGAGAGGCAAGATTGCATTGGTTTGGACATGTGCTGAGGAGGGATGCTGGGTATTTTGGGAAAAGGATGCTAAGGATGAAGCTGCCAGGTAAGAGGAAAAGAGGAAGGCCTAAGATAAGGTTTATGGATGTGGTTAGAGAAGACATGCAGGTGGTTGGTGTGACAGAGCAAGATGCAGAGGACAGGAAAAAATGGAAACAGGTGATCTACTGTGGCGACCCCTAACCGGGAAAAGCTGAAAGAAAAGAAGACGATCATTTGGTCAGAATAATTGTCCCATTATACTAAATTCTCAGATATTTATGGTACATTATCTTTGACTTCAGTGGCTAGCCTATTGTCGTATGTCTAATTTGGAATACATTCATTTAAGCAACCTAACTTACGTCGAGCGGGTATAACACCGATTTGAAATGTTGAATTTCTCAATGGCGAACGATCGGAATGTCATACAAAATACTGAATGCGACATTTCCGACCATTCTACCACCTAAACAAGTGCTACCATGGGTCAAAAGGGGGGGGGGATATTTTGCTTTTCACTTAAATAAATTGTGTTCGCAGTTATGAGAATGTGCCGCACTGCTTTTGAACATTTTACGATCGGACATCCACCGTCTGTTCAAATGAATGTATACCGTCTAATTTAATGTTTTTTATTATAAAATAAAAAGGCATAACTCAAAAGATCTGTCAGAAAGGAAGCTCTGCAAAAACTCTGTGTCAGACCTTACCAGTCGTAAAAGCTCTGCACTGAAATTAAGGTAACACTCAATAATACAACTAGTTTCACTAGAAAAAGAGGTTTAAAATAAACATTCTGTTTAAGCTAAGATGGTAGTGAATCTCTCAAAATTATAAATTCCAAGATATAAAACTTTGTATGACTAACAAACAACAAAATTAGCTTATATTTTTTAGTTTCAATAAATCTATGTCTTACAAGATACATAGATTAAAGACTGTTTTATGTATAATTTAGCATTTGCTGACAAAATCAGATGTAAACTTCTTAGTAAATTAAATTCCATGAAAAGAAACTACTGAAGTATTGAATTCAAAAAAGCAGAATTTACCTGTGTAACACATGGAACATGGAACCAGAGTAGTACCCATGAATAGAGAAATTAATAGTTTACATATTACAGCAGCCTATTATGTCAGTTTTCAGTATTAGATATTACAGAATAAAATGAAAGCATGAAAAACTAAACAGAACCTCTTTCAAACAAGATACAAATCTGTATTACAATTGAAACAGAAAGATAATAGTGTTGTTTTCATTTTAAAACATATATTATCTTACTTTGCAATCCATATTATTTCTACAAGGTTTAGATGAAACATTCTGTGTGTGTTAAGATAATACAGTGAATTCTGCTAAAACCATAAACACCAGGAATGCAAAATTTGTAAGATACTTTTTGACCAATGTATATTAAAAGTGGAAAAAATAAAGAAAAAAAAATGAAAGAAGTTAATGCGCATTGAAACTGAAGCATAACAGAAAAATGTTTGTCTGAATGAAAACACAATTAAATACTACTGTACTACTGCTAACATGGTTTGTAACATACCAATCACGGCAGCTGACCATCATATTCACAGCACACTGCTACCCTGCACACAAGGACTGAATCTCTTTGCCTTGTAGTTAGCTGCATTAAAAGAAATGAGTTTTAGTATAAAATTACATCAAGACTGTCTCATTCACTACAACAAAGACAGTACTCACAGAGCAGTAAATCATTTTAAGAAAATCTATGTTTGTTTCAGTAACAGAAGTCATGTCAAGACCTCACCCTCTGTTCAGTAAATTGTTATTACATTAATCTGGAGATATTAGGTGTCAGTTCATTTATGTTAACATTTCTTGCAATATACTCTGTTGGAATTTTATACCTCGTTTAGCAACTGAACTAAAAGATGTGGACTGTAATAATCATCCTGAAATCTCTCACAAATTCTGTAAAATCCAGGTTCAGAGAATATTAAGAAAACATAAATAAAAGCTGCTGGGAGTATAAAGTTTTGTTGACATTTTTATCTCCAGAAGTTCAGAGATACAAAACTGCACCTTCTAAAATTCTAAAATGACATTTTTCAAAGCTAAGTTGGGTAAGTTCTTGAGGTGAAAGCATTAGTCCAGGAATGCAATAATGAATAATTAAGATGTTGAAATATAGGACCATATATGAAATAAATAATGTGCACATGCAAATAACAACATCATTGAAAATCAATGCATAATTAAAACATGCTTAAAGTTGCTTTAATACTGGTAGTAGCAAGCCAAACGTATGAAATTCACAAATAAAACAGTACTAGATTGATATAAATGATAAATGAGAACACAGCTTTGAAAAGCAAATCCCTTTTGGTCTTACTTTCTAATGCTTTCATTTTGAGACAACATGAGAAGTTTAAAGACAGTTTCAAGGGTTGATTTAATCATAGGCTATCACTTTTATTCCAATGAGTTTATATCTTTTACAGATCTCCAACAAAAATTTTACTTACCATTAAATATTTTTATATGTATTTACAACTAGAACACTTGATTATTTCTTGGGGATGGGCTTCAATGACAAATTAGGAATTAATAAAATGATTATAGAGTGTGTATCAGAGTGAGCTTGTGCAAGGGAATGTTATCCTATTTAGTGAAAGCCTTCCATAGAGTTCTTCCTCACAAACTTCTTGGAGATATGGAAAATATTGGGGATATAATTTAAGTAAAGCACATGGAGAATAGATTATAGAAGCTTTCCAGGAGAAATTGACATTATTCCTGATATAACCATCAAATGTAACATGTACATATATTGCTGAGAGTTTCACCCTTGTAATGAAGAAGCACAGAGGAGGTTGTAAGCAACTGGGGCAATATCTTCTTGTCTTGTCTTGTAAGTCAACTAATCGTTTGGGTGGAAGTCAAATTATTCTGCAAAGGATTGAAAATCCCAACCTTAAGCTGTTTTCTTAGAGGGATATAAAGTTGCTGAGATTACTTTTTATAGCTGGGCAGAAATGTCTAAGTCTTGGCAGGATGTCAGCCTCAGCAGAGGATGCAAACAACACTGAAGGAGGTAGAAATCATTTTCAGGTAGCAGCTATTAGAGTGAAGAAAACTGAAGTACATGACAGTGATTAAACTGTGAGAACATCACAGAGACAATGATAGAATATCAATAGGATAGCTCAGATTATTTTACCAGAGTTGATTTATATATGATGAAATGTACATTAAGTTAAAGGTCAGGAATTGCTTGGTGAGGGGAGGAACTGACTTTGATGACACATGCTTAGGCAAAGGTAGAGGCCTGCTTGTTCCTCCTTCTGGTTTGAGTGTTGACTGATAAGTACACTGGATTGCAGCTTATTGCATTTGCTTTAGCAGTTGTTGTCTGAGTCATATAGTAGGAGTACTAGTAGCACGGGGGTAAGGGGCTTATAAAATCTATGTAACTGTTGCAGGGAATGAAATACTGTATAAATCCAATGCATCTAAGTTGATTACTTTGGTTAACATAAGTTTAAATTCCCCATTGTGTGTCTGTTTTTATAATGTCCTGATCAGATGCAAGTAATGAGGATCCTTTAAATCAGGGGTGTCCAACCTTTTCATATGTAGGGGCTGCATTGAGTCAACAGAAATTGCCTTGGGGCCGCATGTAAAATATATCATATAATTAACTGCATTGCTGTCATGGGCGACCAAAGTCGACCCCCTGGCTGTATTGTAGGTGAATTTGAACAATGAATGAATGTAATAAATGCATAATATTTGCCCTAAAATTAAATATCTCATTCTAAGTCTTAAAATAACAGTTAACTCTAACATCTTAGTTTAACATAAAAAAAAAAATTAACAGGTACAAACCCTTCAATTTGTATGACATCATACCTGTGATTTTGCTGGTTTCTTAAAGATGTCCATGTCTTCCATCATGTCCTTAATATCCATATGTTGTCCAAAGCATGCATGTACTCTTCTGTTTCTAGCTTTGGAATCTGTCCCTGAAATTATTCAAGACATGCTACATCTGGTCAGGCTGGTCTGAAGATGAAAGAAGGTTCATCAGTGGTATTCTCAAACTGAGCACCTCTTTGGAAAGGCACATTTCTAGCTTTGGAATCTGTCCCTGAAATATGGCACTGGCAATATTTCTTGCTTTTGCACTGCTGTCTGGTCAAGCTGGTCTGAAGATGAAAGAAGGTTCATCAGTGGTATTCTCAAACTGAGCACCCTTTGGAAAGGCACATTTCTAGCTTTGGAATCTGTCCCTGAAATATGGCACTGGCAATATTTCTTGCTTTTGCACTGCTGTCTGGTCAGGCTGGTCTGAAGATGAAAGAAGGTTCATCAGTGGTATTCTCAAACTGAGCACCTCTTTGGAAAGGCACATTTCTAGCTTTGAAATCTGTCCTTGAAATGTGGCACTGGCAATATTTCTTGCTTTTGCACTGCTGTCTGGTCAGGCTGGTCTGAAGATGAAAGAAGGTTCATCAGTGGTATTCTCAAACTGAGCACCTCTTTGGAAAGGCACATTTCTAGCTTTGGAATCTGTCCCTGAAATATGGCACTGGCAATGTTTCTTGCTTTTGCACTGCTGTCTGGTCAAGCTGGTCTGAAGATGAAAGAAGGTTCATCAGTGGTATTCTCAAACTGAGCACCCCCTTGGAAAGGCACATTTCTAGCTTTGGAATCTGTCCCTGAAATATGGCACTGATAATATTTCTTGCTTTTGCACTGCTGTCTGGTCAGGCTGGTCTGAAGATGAAAGAAGGTTCATCAGTGGTATTCTCAAACTGAGCACCCCTTTGGAAAGGCACATTTCTAGCTTTGAAATCTGTCCTTGAAATGTGGCACTGGCAATATTTCCTGCTTTTGCACTGCTGTCTGGTCAGGCTGGACTGAAGATGAAAGAAGGTTCATCAGTGGTATTCTCAAACTGAGCACCCCTTTGGAAATGCACATTTCTAGCTTTGAATCTGTCCCTGAAATATGGCACTGACAATATTTCTTGCTTTTGCACTGCTGTCTGATCAGGCTGGTCTGAAGATGAAGGAATGTTCTTCGGTGGTATTCTTAAACTGAGCACCCCTTTGGAAAGGCACATTTCTAGCTTTGGAATCTGTCCCTGAAATATGGCACTGGCAATATTTCTTGCTTTTGCACTGCTGTCTGATCAGGCTGGTCTGAAGATGAAAGAAGGTTCTTCAGTGGTATTCTCAAACTGAGCACCCCATTGGAAAGGCACATTTCTAGCTTTGGAATATGTCCCTGAAATATGGCACTGGCAATATTTCTTGCTTTTGCACTGCTGTCTGATCAGGCTGGTCTGAAGATGAAAGAAGGTTCATCAGTGGTATTCGCAAACTGAGCACCCCTTTGGAAAGGCACATTTCTAGCTTTGGAATCTGTCCCTGAAATATGGCACTGGCAATATTTCTTGCTTTTGCACTGCTGTCTGGTCAAGCTGGTCTGAAGATGAAAGAAGATTCATCAGTGGTATTCTCAAACTGAGCACCCCTTTGGAAAAGCACATTTCTACCTTTGGAATCTGTCCCTGAAATATATCACTGGCAATATTTCCTGCTTTTGCACTGCTGTCTGGTCAGGCTGGTCTGAAGATGAAAGAAGGTTCATCAGTGGTATTCTCAAACTGAGCACCCCTTTGGAAAAGCACATTTCTAGCTTTGGAGTCTGTCCCTAAAATATGGCACTGGCAATATTTCTTGCTTTTGCACTGCTGTCTGGTCAAGCTGGTCTAAAGATGAAAGAATGTTCATCAGTGGTATTCTCAAACTGAGCACCCCTTCAGAAAGGCACATTTCTAGCTTTGGAATCTGTCCCTAAAATATGGCACTGGCAATATTTCTTGCTTTTGCACTGCTGTCTGGTCAGGCTGGTCTGAAGATGAAAGAAGGTTCATCAGTGGTATTCTCAAACTGAGCATCCCTTTGGAAAGGCACATTTCTAGCTTTGGAATCTGTCCTTGAAATATGGCCCTGGCAATATTGCTTGTTTTTGTACTGCTGTCTGGTCAGGCTGGTCTGAAGATGAAAGAAGGTTCATCAGTGGTATTCTCAAACTGAGCACCCCTTTGGAAAGGCACATTTCTAGCTTTGGAATCTGTCCCTGAAATTATTCAAGACATGCTACATCTGGTCATGCTGGTCTGAAGATGAAAGAAGGTCCAAGAGTGCACATTTCAGCTAATGACTTGTACAGATCACCCAATGAGGCATAGCATCATCAGATGACACCTTTTTGTGCTTCTTCCTTAGCTCACTATACGTCTCCAACTTGAGTCGTTTCCCAGTGTTTGCTGAATATTTGAAAGGGGTCTTCCAGTGTTTACTTTTTACAAATTTCAACAAATAACTGACTTTATTAGTAGTGGCAATGTTTATTTATGAAACCTTTTCACAAGGGTGCAGCCAGGGACAGACCTTTGCAGACTTCAGACATACTGGTCATAGGTCTTGTTACTCTTTCTTAAAGTTTCCATATCAGGAGGTTCACGCTGTCAAGTCAAGATTGTTCTTTTGTGTAGTAAGAAAACATTATGAGCATAACCTTTTTAATGTGAACACTGAGCCTGTATTTTTGATACCAGTGTATCTATATCGGTTTTGATAGGGGTAGTGGTGATGTGAAGAGTATTTTCAAGATGCTCATCTGAAATTTTCGTTCTGATTTTATTTTTGTATATTTCATACGAGAAAAAAATTGCTCGCAAATGTACGTACTCCCCAACAGAGATGTCATGAACAGGGCATGTTCGTGAAGTGACTGATATTTCTCTTTAGGCAGGTACATCTTATAAAAGTCCAACAAAGACACTTGCAGAAATTTCTCTTTAAGTTGTATATCTGACTGCAACTCAATGCATTCCAGTGGCAGGTTTGCAGGCAACATGTTGATGCCAACTGAGAATGGAGTAGCAAATATACTGAACTGTTGTTGGTGTTTTCTAAAATCTTGCAATCTACTCTCAAAGTCCTGTGATAAACTATTAAGTAATGTTGCATATTTTTCAGTATTTACATGGTTTTGCTCAGACAGTGTTTCAAAGTGAATGAAGTTATTGTTCTTAATCTGACAGTGCCATAATTTCAGTTTCACTTCAAATGTCGTCACTGTTTGAAACATGTCATTTATTAGTAGATTTTCACCTTGGAGGCGCAGGTTCAGGTCATTTAAATGAGCACTGATATCTACTAAGAAGGCTAAATCAGCCATCCAGTTTGCATTTTCAAATTCAGGTACAGGCTTTCCTTTTGACTCCATAAAGGACTTAATTTCATTTCTTAAATTATAGAAATGTTTCAGCATTTTTCCACATCTTAACCACTTCACTGCAGTAAAGTACACAATGTCTCCATAGCTAGTTTCCAAAGTATTCAGAAACTCCTGAAACTGGCGGTGATTTAATCCTCTGGATCTTATAAAATTGATTGTTTTAATAACAAAATTCATAACATTTTCCATTTTTAAAGTCTGTGCAGACAAATTTTGCTGATGTATAATGCAGTGGTACTTCATGAAATGCACATTACTGATCTGTTTTGCATCTTCTTCCATCAGTCTTGTTAGTCCTTCCCTCTTTCCAACCATAGCTGGAGCACCATCAGTTACTATGCCAGACAGGTTTCCGATGGTCAAGGAAAATCTTGCCAGTGTTTCTTTCACTGCCTTGTACAGATCAGCAGACTTTGTTGTGTCTTTCAGTGGAACCAGACAGGCCAGTTCTTCAGTAATACTGAAATCGTTGTCAACACCACGAATAAATATGGCAAGTTGTGCCGTATCTGTAACATCAGTGCTATCATCCAAAGCTATGGAGTAAAACTTGAAAGTTGCATACTGAGATTCCAAAGTATTCTCAATAGATTTGGCTAAATCTTCCACAAGCCTTGCGATTGTCTGGTGTGATCAACTTATTTTAGAAAATTCTGATTTTTTTTCAGGGCAAATTATGTCTGCTACACTTTCAAGGCATTCTTTAACAAATTCACCATTGGCAAATGGCTTGGATTTTTTTGCAATTAAATTTGCTACAACATAAAGTAAAGCATCCGGCTGAGTAGCTGATTTTCGAAACAGCTGTTGTTGGAATGTAAGACTTTTTTTTAATTCTGATATTTTCTGTCTATGGCACACTCCTTGCAATTCACTTAATTTGGGGTGCATTTGAATATAATGCCTTTTAAAATTGTAGTCCTTGAAAACGGATAGCACTTCTTTGCATAGTAAGCAAAGTGCTTTATTGTTAGATTCAACAAAGAAGTACTCATCAGTCCATTTTTCCTGAAAGACTCTCCTTTCATCCGCTATTTTTCTTTTCATATTGGTTTTGCTTTGACAGGATGCAGAAGCCATGCTGAAAGGTAAAAAAGGAGTAACTATTAACTACTTTATTCCTAGTTATATAATTTTTAAAACAATGGCTAACAATTTACATTAAAAAATAAGGAAATAAAAATTAAAACTATCCATAGTTGTAGTATATGTTAATGGTGTTGGAGGGAGCATTTTACATCCGCAACATAACACAAAAATATCCCTGGGGTGAATTTACAGTTGCCCATCCAGTTGTCCAGATTGCATTTGAGGAGGGCCAATGAGGCACTTTGTTTCATTTGTAGTACTAATGCCATTAGTCTTCAAAACAGCCATTACACATAAAGCACATCACATTTACTGTGACTGTTGGTCTGCACTTTGTGCCAGTAATACTGGGCATTTTGAAAAGTTCTTCGTATAATTCATGAAATTCAGATGGACTGCGATAGAGCTATGAACATGTATGGTTAGCATGTAATCAACAGTTTCTTACTGCTACAAGGATGGCAGCTTTCAATGACATAATCAGAGCTGTACCATCAAGTTAAACATGGTTTACTTTGCATGCTACCCAAGAAAACTCATTCACTTGCAATGAAAAAAACTGGCACACACTGACACTGTCATTAATTCACTACAGTACTACCAATTCACAATGGGAAAACCACTCCAGCAGTCCAAGTAGGCAAGTACTACAATCCACAAAAATAAGCCAACAAATTTGCAGTAAAGTAAAGAATTCACATCACTGACTTAATAAAACAATTCTGAATAAGAGGGTCTCACCAAAACAAATGACTGGTGCCAGAAACATGACCGCAAGCCGAATGCCAACAAATGCATAATCATCCCTTTTGGCCCAAAGTTTTGGGGAAAGCAGCTGTGAGGCTGCCAGCCCAGCTAGATGTTATTTTGTACATAATTCTATGTGATTTTTGAATATTAATATGATTCCTATGCTTGTCTTAAAAATGTAAGAAAACTATATGTATGTGTATATTAAACTATTGGTGCAGAAGTGTGTGTTGAACTGTATGTTCTGTACTGAGCTTCAAGAATGTAACCACAGTCTACCCTGCTGGAAAAGAGCATAAATGTGTATAATAACTGTATACCTGTGCAGATGTGTGCTTTAATGGTAGAAGTTGGAACATACAAAGTTAATTTGCAAATGCTACGAAAATAAGTGAATTGTTTTACAATTGTGTTTATCTCATCAAGAAAACAGGATGCCTGCACTGCAGCCAGAAGTTCTTTCTATTGTCTGGAAACAGAAAAAAATGACAGGTTTCAAATGTAAAAGTGTTTAACTGTTTTATGACTTCCAGTTCTAGGCAAATGTCTGAGAGATAAGTAACGTCTCTTAGGGACAGATTGGAATATAGCAAGATTAGTAGATGTTTTCTGTATTTGAGACTGTCCTGCAATGTTGTTTAAAATATTTCCTGCAATTCTGAACTCTGTCACTTTATTCATTGAGTTATTGAATATTGTCTTATTCTTTTATTGTTTATTATTAAATATTAGATTTCAGAATAGAAAAGTGTTAATAAAGAGTCTGAAGTGGTTTTTTTGTGAATAAACTTGTTTTTACCAAATTCTGGTGGAATTTTTATGACACTTGCATCCTTTTTCGCTTTGGATTATTGGGTGACTGCCCTTGATGCTCTTTTATGGTTATTATTATTATTATTAAATATATTTAAACCTTTTAATTGTAGCTGGTTTGTTTATTTAAGCTCTTACAGTACTTGACATTGTATACTCCACTCCAATAGCCTTACTGTTGGTCACACTTGCCATTTGTATAATAGTAACATTACACAGTAGGATTGGTCATCCTTTGGTGTGGGCCATATAGTAGCTGATAAGTAAGGATGGTTGATAGTGATTACTAACTTTTAGTCTGGGCAGTAGGGGGCATAACTAGTGAACCTGTGCCAGCCTTCCCCAGGTGTGTCTGTGTGTTTGTATATAAATCAAATCTCAAAGTGTGTGTGTTTGTATATAAATCAAATCTCAAAGTGTGTGTGTGTGTGTGTGTGTGTGTGTGTGTGTGTGTGTGTGTGTGTGTGTATGGGTCGACACACACAAATCTCAAACCACCCCTGATAGCTGTTGGAATGCTGGCACATCCGAGCTAACCCTCTCTCCAATAATGGGAAATACATTGGCCAATTTGACTAGATGGGACCTGATAATTGACAGACAATGGGGGCAAAGATAAGCAAAGAAAATATCCTACAAAATAAATACATTACTCACCACTGACATTCACCAAGTAATTACAAAGGTAGCACTTAATCCCAAAACTTGAATATTGCCTTCCCTTAACAGTCTTCTGTTCAGTCTAAACAAGATATGTAGAATGATGTGTGACGTCTTAGAAACCCCGAATTTCAACTGGATTCCACTTTGATATATAAATTATTATATTTAAACTTATGTCCACAATATGGAAAAAAGAAACTCTGAATCAACCTATAACCATCCCTTGAAGTGAAAATGAGGCTGTGTCACTTTCCCAGCCCTGATCTGTTTTATCTGCTAATAAAAATGTCTCCTTTTATAACTCCATCCATGCTGAAATTAGAATAATCCTGCTTAAAAGCTTTGGAAATGCTCTCCTTTCACAATTAGCGGGTATTCCATACAATATAACTGCTTCAGTGACAGTAGCTAAGGCTAAGCAGTGCCCAGTCAGATGAAAAGAAATGCACTGTTGGCTAAAAAATAGTTGAGCATTTTTGTGCTGAATAAACATTATTTGAAGCTATTAACATCTCTGCTTTTATACCTCTGTTTATAGACAAAATGTATTCATTTCTTTAATTCACTGCTTTTATTATACTAAGTTTTCTATAATACCAGGTATAGATGCTCTCTGCACATTTTTAATGAGAAGTTTCTAAGTATCATTATAAGCATCTGTAATTTCGGCATTAAAGAAACCATTATGCCGCTAATCAAGCATTCACAGTTTCAGGAATGAGCTGGATCAATTTTAAAATCTAGGTTCAACTGAGGCCTTTCAGCTTTATATGATCAGTCAAATATATGCCCATGCTAAAAGATTTTATCTTTCAAAAGTATTGCACTTAAATATTTTTGTCATAATGCCTTGTTTTGTATGCAATTTGCACTCATGAGTAACACATGCTTACTTCTGTAATTGCAACAGGCAATTGTGAAATTCAGGAATGCTTCAAACACTTCAAGCACGAATGCATTGAGATGTTCACAGACTAGCTTACATAGTCAGTTAACAGACATACAGGCAGACAGACAGACAGATACCTATTGGAAAAGGCCACAATCAATAACATATTGACCTCTGTTTCATATTAGTTTGATGGACTTACTAGACTAGACATTTAAACACTCCTTTCTTTTGAGTCATTTTGCCTAGTGTAGACAGCACTGAGGAATAACCAACGGAACAGTATAACTGAAATATTGCTTAGCAATCTATTCCTCATCTAACAGACAACACATACTGCTTATGACTTATTTAAAAAGTTCTTTATATATATAAGTTGAACAAGGGAGTAAGCAGGAAAAAAGACTAGAAAATGTGACTGTAGTTTCCTTTGGCTAGCAAGAGAAGGAGGTATTAGTGAGACCTAACAATTTCAAAGCATTTAAAGAAGCACAGTTACAGCAATCAGGAATGACACGAGCAGTCAGAGGTCAGTAATATGCACTGGTTGTAATGAATTATTCAGACTGTGCATATTAACAAGTACTTTTACAAATTAGTCAGCATAGTTCAGTATATTACAGTTCACAAAACTGGTTTGTTGAATACGTTAGAGGCCATCAAATAAAAATGACTGAATCAAATGTTAAGCCAAAGATGTAGCTGTTAAGAAAAGGAATAATCTATCAAGCAAAAATCTTTCTGCTCCCTCAAAGTTCACAAAGCAGAGCATAACAACTACTTCCTTCACCCAAAGCTCATAGGGCGATTCTAATAAAATAATCAGATGTGCTGTGCAGTTACAATGGCATGTATTTCCAGCCTGGTACAAGTTGCAAGATGATGAAAATCTAGCCAAACAACCAACTTAACTACAAGCATGAACCAAAATAATTTTCATTTAAAAGTGTACAAAACTATCCAGCAAATCAAGCACTGCAAAACATCCAGGACTGGTTTATTAAAAGTCTTCTGTAGATGCAGACATTTTATTTCACTCATGCATTCACTTTTTCATGTGCTTTGAAAAATACATATACAGTTGCATTTCACACAGTACAGTCCGAAACATCTCACTAGTAAACTTCAGTAATCCCTCCCTTTTAACTAATATCCATTTTATACTACAATAAACAATTAAAAAAAAACAAGTCAAACACATCCAGCAAGACACAAAATATGCAGAGCTGTTGTTGGGGGCTGCAACAATAATGAAAGCTGGTGCGACCAAATAAGCACAGTACTTTATTTTTATATAGTGTGACAGCTGCACTAAACTAAGACTACAAAAGATAATAAAATTTTTAGTCAAGAAACTTGACAAATGCAGTTCTACACTTTGAGTAAAGCATCAAAGGAAAAAAACAAAAACAAACAAGTTTCAGACCATCTCGCAGCCTTGCAGGGAGGACACATACTTAGGCAGACAGTCACATTCTGAAACCGGTTCCTTTTATTTCTTATTTTTATGGCTTTTGGTGTTTGACAAGTAATTTTTGCCACTGGAGTGTATTAAAAAAGTGAGTGGAATCAGGAGACGCACTTCAATTAATGGATATGAGAATTGTCTGGTTCCAGCCAGAACAGCTTGGACTTTCCACAATCTTGTGGTTGCAAGTTTGGGAAACTACGCAAGGGCCGAGGCATCTGTACTTTAATAATAACTGTAATATTTACACAAGAAGCAGCACCACTGTCACAGACTTTGGTGGTAGCCCGGAGTGGATGGACCAGAAATCATCCGGCGGCCAAGAACCAAGATGCCAAATAGTAGGGGTCCCAGAACAGATTCACGTAGAACACCACTAATGACAGGTCTGCTGTCTGAGGTGGTGGTGCATATTTTGACCATGTGGGTCCTATTGGTGAGCTAGGTGGCCACTCATCTGACGAGACAGGGATTTACGCCAAGTTGAGTTAGCTTTTTGATGATGTCTAAGTGGAGCATTATGTCAAAGACCTCGGCCAAGTCAAGGTAAAGCTGTATGTACTGAATTTCCCTCATCCAGGGCCTTGGTGACAATCTCAAAGAAGTCAACCAGGTTCAACAGGCAAGATCTGCCCCTTATGAATCTGAAATGTGCGGGGTCAAGTGCTTGGAGCTTGCTATGTCCTTGTTTATGTGATCCATAATCATACGCTCCATGGCTTTACAGATCAGACTTGTCAAGCTAATGGGGAAATAGTTTCTGGGGTCAGTAGTGAAATTAACAAAGCAACCTCTACTAACTACAGAGCTAACTACAAAAAGCAGCTCATTACTAGATCTTAGCCATAATCTGTTGAACTAACTGCCAGAATTGCCTCTAACATTGCACCATGGTTTGCCTGAAAATGAAACACCATTTCTGGGATTCTATCTACTTTTTTGTCTCTCTATTTCCCAGCCTTAAAGTCAGCAACAAAGGAGGTTATTATTTCTTACAGGTCAATGAACAGAGAAAATGCTAGCTATATGACTGTAACTTTATTTTCCAGTGAAAAAGTAAATCCAGCATATTACTTTGAAACTACATCTCTTTTCATATGTCCTCATGTGGTATGCTTTTAACTTGACCTTAATTTGGCTACTAGCTGTACTTTCTAATGAAGAAGAACATAGGTATGATTTATTTATTTATTTAACACTTGTTTACCAGGAAAGTCCGACTGGGATAGGGCCCATTTTCAGTTGAGGCCCAGGCAGAAATGCTCCAGATGCAGGTAGTAATAAGTTATAAAGTTCAGTTTCAGAAAGTGCTTGGCTCCTCAAACACCAGAGTTGGAATCACAAAATGGGAGGGCATCGTGGCAACCATTAACTTTGACTTCACAGGTGGGTCTGAGAAGATATCGCAACTTGATTTGTGGCATAATATTCACAGCCGTGGTTGTCACATCATAAATAACACTATTCTTCTTGTCTATCACAAACACAGAGTATAAAGATTGTGCATAAGGTATAAAAATATAAAGATGCTGATGTAACTGCGATCAGAAATAGAGCAAGAGACTGAGCTGGTGACTTGCAGAGACAATTATCTGCGATTTAAAGCATAAAATGCATTGAGTAGTTAAACTTGTGACTAGCCAGTTGAGTAGCTAAAGATGTGTAAAGTAAAAGGCAGAAAATTATAGGTAAAATAAAGCCATTCACTTAGAAACACAGTGTAGAAGACTGCACATAGTAGTCCAAGATGGTGCTGACCAGTAGTTGGCCTTATGCGTGCGCATTTTGTTCAGAGGTGTGAGAAAAGGCAACACAAAGTTTTTATAATCAGATTTGCTGGCACTGTGGGAAGATGTTTCAATTCTTCCAGAAGTACATTAATTCACAACACATTCTGAGTCTAATTAGGTGGATGAAAGCTGATGTTTGGGGAGATTGGTAGAAATGCATACACATACAAAACAGAAACCAATGAGACCCCACATTGTTAGAAAAGATGATAATTCAGGGCAAACATGTTACTTTTAAGCTTGAGGGGAATGCCAGATGTAATAGTGCATTTAAATCAACCAAATGAAATATTTGGAATCTCTCTGATTTTGCGTGGTAATATTCCACAGGCACTCTTCTTACTGAAACTACTTGATCGGGTTATGCTTGCTTGTGAATGCATACGAAGAGAGCAGAAATTGTGTTTGTATAATATATTTAAATCAAATTGGTTTGGTTCAAATGGTATGATTAAAAAAAGTGTACAGGCACAAAAGTATTCTTGTTTGAGCAGGTTATGGCTTCAGCATTAGAGACCTCATTCTGCTGGCCTGAAAAACACTTCTAAGCCATGTTAATAAGAACGAGTTTAGTAATATTATATAAGGTGGTTGAAAATATTCCAGTGTAAATAGTCTGTAAGGATACTATGAGTACTTCCACAAGCATTAAGTAAGCACATGCTAAGAAAAAAGCAACGGATTCTGACAAATTTGTCCCATTTTCACAGTGCTGTTTGGATACATACTGATCTGTTTGCTGGTGGTTGCTTGCCAGGTGAATATCTGTGTACAATGTCTTTCAAAACAGTCTTTGTGATACATGCACCTAAGAGTGCAGAGTAGCCATTGTGCTTATAGATTAATCATTAAACTGAGCTTCTCCTGATAAGTGATAAGCTTCTCCTGATAAATGCTGATGTCAAACTGCCTTGCTTTTCCCGAACTTGAAAGCTGTAGTATAGTTGAACATAATAGCATTGAGTTAACAAGAAATTAAATTCTGTGAGTTCAGATCAGTGGCCCGAAAAGACACATGGCCTAACCAGGTGAATGAATACTTGTCTCCTTCAGAGCTGCACACCGCTTCAGCATGCATTCTCAACTGTCACAAATTTCAAAGCATGTTGTACATTTCAGTTTTTTAAATAATGTAGTACTACATACTTAGCTTACCTGTTAATGCAGTCAGGAGATGGTGTAGTAGTCAGTGTAATAAATGAAAAATCCCTCTCTTTCTCATCTTTTCTTCGGCGCTCTTCTCCCTTCAGCTCTTCTTTGCCGCAAATGCATTTATCGGCATGAAAAACTAACGGAAGGGTGCTTTTGGCGCATACGCACACCAGCTAAAGGATGCAGGCATGAAACAAAATGGAAAAAAAGTAAAATTTTAACTCAAGGGTCGAGGGCCGCATGGAAGAGCTCTGAGGGCCGCATGCGGCCTGCGGGCCGTGGATTGGACACTACTGCTTTAAATAATATTAAATACCATACTTCATATTTAGAGGAAGGGCAGCCTTTCTTTAAAAATGTGAGGACATTATGAGTGTTACGAGTACAGATTCAATGTAAGTAGGGTGCTAACTGTCCAGAAGTTTTCTGGACAGTCCAGAATTAAGGGACACTGTCACTAACATTGAAGAACACAAGAATATGTTTGATTGAGCACAGTAATATTGTACAACAATCCCCTCAAGGGAAGGTTAATGCACACTTCTATTCTGCAGGCATTTTGTTTTCATGTACATGTCCAGAATTCTTGAAATGAAAAGTTGGCAACCCTAAATTATGTAAGTAATATCTGCAACTTCACTGCAAAGGAAAAGTCAGATGGAATATAAAAAACGAACATATACTTCATCTGTTAATCTGGCTAGCCTTCCTCAGATTACATTTCTCCAACTCTTACATCCACTTTGCTTCCCACTCTTTTTGTACATTATAACTTCTCCTCATACCACACTTATTTCCTAAAATCTTACTTTTCATCCTTCTCTCATACCCCACATCTAACTACAATTCCTCCTTTGCCATTCATCTTCTAGCTCATTTCTATAACATCTCCTTTCATACCTTTTCAGCTACATTCTACTCATCTGTTTAGAAATTATTGCTAAACTCAAAAACACTCCAGTTTGATATTTTGCCTACAGCCATGCTATACATATATTACTTGCTATTATTGTATGTTACTTCTCTATTCAATAATTAGCCAATTTATGTTCACTTCTCTCTTGTTTTTATGTTAAAATGCTATGTTCATGTAAGAAGTATTTAAAAATCATGTAAATAAGTTCATGTACAGATGCTTTTACACTGCAATTATAAATGTGCATCATATGTAACTTAAATGTGGAGCTTTTTTCCCCTGTGCTGCTGCTGAAAATGGGTTTTACCCAGTCAGGTTTTCTCCAGTCAAGAAAAACAAACAAACAAATAAATAAATAAATATTATGAATGAATGAATGAATGAATGAATGAATGAATGAATGAATGAATGAATGAATGAAAGAAAGAATGAATGAATGAATGAATGAATGAACCATTTTATTTATTTCCTCTTTGTTAACTGGTCAGTGTGCTGGATTATGTTCCTTGCTTCAATCAAGCTGCAATGATAAGATTAAATAACAGTATGTACAGATACTTCAGTACAGCCAGTCCACCAAAATACTTTTATGGGATGGGAGGCAACCAGGGTCCCCACAGAATAAATTCCGGATGTGATAAGGACATTATGTACAGATCCACACAGCTAATGACCAGAGGTTAAGAAAGAACATTGGACCTGGGAAGCTGTGAGACAGAAATCTTACCAGTGAACTATCATGCTGCCCCTGGGTGCTAATCGTATAGTGAAGTCATTAATGATTGGAACTTTAAAATGAGATTACATTGTGCGATTAATGTGTTTTGTATATAAAAAGATCATGAATGAGGTATATGAAAGAGAATCCTTTTCTCAAAAGTAGATTAGTCTCAGAGTTTATAAATTTTGAGAGGTGCTGCACCTACCACCTGGGGTGCAGAAGGAAAATGCTCTCAAAAATGCTTTAAAACTGTTTTGGTTACCTTTATGTTTTGATGTTTACATTGCATGATAGCTGATGATTTCATTTCTGAGAGTTGATCACTTATTTGCCACGTTTATGTCACTGTCCATAATCTCTCTCATATCTTTCATTTATTCTTTCTAATCTACTACTTTACGCAAGTATAATTTTTATGACTTTATTTAGCAAAATTTAAAATTTCTACAGCATCAAACACTGTAGAGAAATACTAATTTTCCATAAAATGCACCATAAACATTTACATGATAATGTAAATCTAGATTATACAGCAATGTAAAACAAAGCATAACATAGAAGAGTATGTGATAAACTTCTCTTTATATATTTTATCATTATCACATTCTACTACAGGGTCTATATTAGATAATTGAACTTTTAAAAGTTTGACTGTCATATGAATTACGTACTGTAGAGAAATACTAATTTTCCATAAAATGCACCATAAACATTTACATGATAATGTAAATCAAGATTACACAGCAATATAAAACAAAGCATAACATAGAAGAGTGTGTGATAAACTTCTCTTTATATGTTTTATCAGTATCACATTCTACTACAGGGTCTATATTTATTTATTTATTTTATTTTTTTTACATTTGTTGACCGGGCTAGTCCAGCTGGATATATGTCCATTTTCAGTGGAGGCCCGGGGAGAAAAGCTCCAATGGTATTACAAGTAATTCACAGAAACAGGCAATACAAGGTAAAAATTATAAACACATTGAGTCAAAACATGAGATATACATGCAGACAGGCATAGTTATAGCAGGAAATTACATAAACAAAGTTTAGTAGATATTTGCTCTACAAATTCTAAAAATATAAGTATATAATATGGAAAAAGGTGAAAAAGAAAATAATTAAAATATTTAAAATTTTTTTTTTTATATTAGATAATTGAACTTTCAAAAGTTCGACTGTCATAAAGTTCGTAAATCTAATAAAAAAAAAAATAAACTACACAAATAACCTACCTGAATTTTTTAAGCAGGGGGCAAACCCCCACACCCCCCGCTCTTTAACTATACCAACTCCGAGATTGCACTAAAGTGCAGAAAAGGGAAATCTTCCCATTCCGCGCTGTACGGAGATCTCCGTTAAAACATTCAAACTTTCAAAAATTCAATCATATGGTGTCGACCATATGACAGTTAAACTTTTGAAAGTTTGATCATCCAATATACACCCCTACTACCAATAGATTAAATTATAAAAATCCTGTTTACACTATATTTAAACTCCAATCAGGTAATGTCTTCCTTATAGAGGAATCAAAACATGCAGTGAAGTACTCCATCCCATGTTATAAATAGTCTGAAGATTAATGAAGTGTGTTATCATAAACTAAATGTTGTTGTTCTTCTTCTTTTGGCTTTTCCCAGTTAGGGGTCGCCACAGTGGAACTCCGGTCTGCTAATGACTGGCAGTAGATTTTTACAGTGCCAAGGTGCCAGCCCTTCAATGAAGGCATGCCCATTCACGCATGTCTTTTGAAAACCACTCGACCACAGAGAGGACATGCAGACTCCACACAGAAGGCACTCCAGCCAAGAATCGAATGGGAACACCTCTTGCTGTGAGGCAACAACACTACTGCTGCACCACCACCGCTTGTTTTCATTAAAACATCAGTATTAAATAAGAATAATAAACATCAAAAGAAAACTAATGTCAATTCAGTATTAGCACAGTTCATTTAAAGAAGGGGACAACATGGCTAAGATCAGATTCAAATAAGAAAACTTATCAAAGTATGACTGGGGTGGTTTAAAAAGTAAAATACTCATGCAGACAAGGTGGGCAGCATAGTAGTGTAGAACAGGTTGGACTACAAAACTGAAGCTTTGAGACACCTTACAGATGGGAGGGTTTATAACAAAATAGGGATAAATCCTACTAACACTTTAAAATAGATATATATATGTATTTTTAAGATTAGCATGAAAAAAGGTAATATAGGCAAGAACATAGTCCAGGAATTGAAGGTTTTTATTCCAAAATCTTAGTTTTTCTCTATATTTCTTAAGATCCACAAGTATTTACAGCATCCACTAAATAATCCTATTATTTAAGAGAAGGATTCTTTGTCAGAACCATTTCAGCCTATCTTGGTAGTTCAGGTCATTTAGTCCCATGATCTTTTTGCAGGAATCTTTAGAGTCTCTCCAAATGCTTGATATATTTAGTAAAATATGTCCCAAAGGGGAGCATTGAGCAATGTGAAATATAGTAGGGTAAAATTTTATTTGGCTCTATAGCAAATACCCCTAGTTATCAGCTGTGCTAGATAGACCCCCGGATTCATGAATCCTCCATGTAAGACTTAATAAGTCTTACTCAGAGGCTACAGTTGAATGGTATGACATCAGCATGCCATGAATATGCATGAGGGCATGCTGACCCAACCGTAATTCGTACACAGACCGTGTAAGAAAGCAGGGGGCATATCCGACTGCCGAGCAGTCTAAATGTCCACGCCCCTGCAAGTGACTGAAAAGTAAAAGCAAATACACAAGAGCGAGTCCGCTCAAATGTCCTTGCACCCAACTCCACACTCCCTGACATTGTAAACCCCCATCACAGTTATAAAAAGTAAAAAATTAATTTTATTTTTTGAAATACCCGAAATAGCTGCCCGTATTTGTGAGTGTGTGCGCGGGTGTGCCCATTGCTTAGCTAGAGTTAACAATTCTGACATGGAAGAGCATAAGAAAGAATATGCATGCAAATCACATGCAATAGCGTAATGGTAGGGCGTTCGCACAAAGAAGAGACATTCACGGTTCGAGTCCCACCACTCCCCTTCGTATTTATTTGTAAATCAATATATGAAATAATACCAGACAAAAATATGTGTAAATAGTGGTAAAATGCAGTGAAATGGTCAATGTATCAGTGAACAAAATAAATATTTTTAATGATCCTGATATATAATTGCCTGCAGCTAAGCAGCACTTCTCTCAGTGCAATAGATTGGCCCATAGTTTAATAACGGTTAACCCAGTGCAGTAGAGGTGCCCATAGTGAAATAGCGCTTTAACCAGCACAATTTGTTTGCGCAGACATGTGCGCCATGCCAACCAGGGCACCATAGGGCACCGAGGAGCAACGTAGAGAAAAGTTGCTTAAATGCAGTCACACCCCCTAGCCTGTCTGGACAGTATGAAAATAAAATGAATGACAAGATTCGAACCCAGGACTCTGCATAACAAGCAAAGTACAGAACCACTAAGCCATGATAACTTAGGGGAAAGCAGCCACTGTTAACAGACATATACTTACTAATAGTAGTTTAACCCTTACTAAGAAGGTCTCCAATCAGCCGAGAATTAAAAAAAATGGCCAATCACAAAAAAGTGTGGGAAATGCGGCATATTTAAGCCCCATAGGTGGGAATACACGCCATAACTGATTGTCGCTCACATCTGCAGTTAGACTGGCTGGTTTCGGAGAGGAAACACGCTTGTGAGTGCAACATTGGGGCATCGAGGAGTCGAAATACATGGTTTGGCTTCTTGTCCACTGTCATGAGTCAAGACTCCTACAGGGCCAGTTCTAAGGGATGGAGTACAAGGCAGAGGCTTGGAAACAGTTAGCTCATGACCTCACCAGTGCCACAGGTGTTCATCGGACTGGTGAGCAGGTCCAACACCACCACCATGCAGACCTGAAGAGACGGAAGCAGGACCGCCTGAACCAATTGATACAGGAGGCCCATGGGATGCAGAATGCCCCACAACTGAGTATGTAGCCATGGAATGCAGTATGTAAGAATTGATAACTGAGTATGTATAATGGATAGGTATGTCTCAATATCCCTTCATTTACTTTACAGCTGCAGGTGACCATGCTGCGAATTAGCAAGCCTATGCTGATAGGCTGCTAAGGTTGCGCCACCAGGCAGGTTACTGATCATTCTGCATGTATTGTTATATAAAATATGGGAGAGAGCATGAAAGAAAGTGTTGTAGTCCAATAATACAGCCATAAAACAGCCTGTATAAGTCCTTTGCATGTACTGTCAGATAAAAACATCAGAGAGGCAGAAAAAGAGTGTAGTAACCCATTAAGAAAGGTGACATATGTCTGGAATACTATCTCTGCAGGCACTGTCATATAAAATAAGTGAGTGAGCCTGAAAAAAGAGTGTTCTAACCTATTAATAAAGGTATAATATGTCTTGAACATGTCTGCCATATGCACTGTTAAAACAAATAAAGGAGTGAGCTTGTGGAAAAGTGTGTAATGCCATTAATAAAGGTCTAAAACCCGGAGTGTGTCTGTGTCACAGAGTTTGAAATATTGTTGTACCCTTGCATTATACAAATAGTACTGTTTGAAAAAGTGCTGGCAACCCAGAGTTGTGCAGTCCCTTATAAAGTGGATGATGGAAGTGCTAGTAGCTGTAAAGCATATATACAGTCCGCAACAGTCAGTTACTGACTGGCATGCATAGGTAAATCTGGCACACGTTTAGCATGTTAGTTTATCCCCAGAAATGTGAGTGTGTGTCAAGAAATGCAGGGTTCTATACAAATCGAAGTGAAAATGTCATGTGAAAACATCCCAGATATGTAGATAAAGAAATAAAAATGCAATCAAGAAATATGTAGCAGTAACATCTGCATCCTGGACAGTTAGTATGTCAAATATAGGTCAGGCATATATTGAACTAGCCAAACCCATTACACAAACTAATGTATGGTAGCAAGTATAATAATACATGTAGGGGATATACACCTACAGTCACTAGGAATGTATTGTAGACTAAAAGGTAATTATAAGATGTTAACCAAGGTTTTTTTTCCACACCCTACTGTATGTGCATAAACTATGCAATTCCACACCTCAATGGGTATGTGTAATCTTAAAATTTGTTGGGACATATGTCCGATTGTTCTATAAATATTTGTGTTCACGTTGATGCATGTGCCCTGTTTAAACACCACAATCATGGTGGCCTGTTGCTACCAAACATCCCTGCATGCTGTTGGAATTTCCACTGTGGTTGAATATATGCATGTGTTATGCTTGCTGTTCAACTTTTGGAACCTTGGTGTGTTGGGTCAATGGGAATATTACTGCATGCTGTTACAACTAATCTGGAATGCTGTTGTTTATGTTGTAATTAAACACACCTGATCACAGAACGTATGAGAAGGCCGGTTCCAGCGGACTCACCTGTCCCTCCTCAGCTGGCGAGTGCACCTGGCACCAGCAGGTCTGATGCCCAGCCCGGGCTCCCCTCCTCCGTTGGTCCTGTGCCACCTTCGGGTGGAAGCACTGCAGGGGATGGGGCTCGTCCCCCCGTGTTAGCGTGGGCAGAGAAGGGCCACCTGTCACCATTCGAAGGGTCCAGGTGGTGGTGCATAGGGAGATCCAGCTTTCAGTCGCTGATCTCCTATGCCAGCTCGAGGCAAGAGTGGCGTCTCTCACTGGTGAACCTGCCCATCCTACACAGCCCCCAGCACAGCCACCCTCAGGGCTGTGAAAGTGCAGTGGTGACTGCCCATGGGTGGGGATCTCAATTCCACTGTTACCATCTGTGGGCTCATGGGCTTGCGATTTCCAAACATCCGACCCCGTCAATTGTTTTCACCCACCCCATGTGTCATACAATGCCCCTGTATGCGTCTTGTATGTCTTGGCTGTTTACCTCCCCAACCTACCTCCCCGGCCATACCTACTTCCTCTTCCTCACTTCCCACTCTCACTTGAAAAAAAAAAAAGGGCAATCTGTACCCACAAAAAAATTACGCCCCATACATAGCTGCCCATTTCGCACACATGTCCATTGGACATGTAAACTGATTATTATAATTGGCAGTACAACATACTTTGTTGTCCTCACCCCTCTGCCAGGGGTGGAAGGTTTCAAATACCACTCCAAATTTATTGCATATGCACAGCTGTTACTGGTAAAGAAATGGGCAACTATGGACCTTCCCTACACCCGTCCTGCACATCCCGAGCTTGTTTACCTACTGTCTGACCCTCTTTGTGCCCCCTTTTTCACCACTTTCCTATCTCCCCATTTTCTTTTCTTTAAAAGAATTTATCGAGGGGGTTAGCGGGAGTAAGCACTTTTAAGCGGTAGTAAGTGGGTTTAAGCGAGTGTGCACATGTCTGCGCTTAGCTAAGCATCGCTAAGCGTCACGCAAACCCACGCAAACCCGCTTAAAAGTGCCTTAGTCACTCTATGGCAGGGCCCTTCTTCTGCTGAGCAGCAAAAGAAAAACCCTCTGCCAGTCTTGAACACCAGACCATTGACACAATAGACTGTATGAATTACCACTAAGCCACAGCAGATATGCAAATGACTTGGTTCTGAAATAAATATATCATGCATTACAATGAAGGAATGTAAATGGAAATCAGGAATGGTATAACACAAATCCTGTTCTGTGGGTCTTTACCAGCAGTTGTTGTGGAATTGCATGACATGACTGTGAAAGAAGAACCAGCCATCCTAGCAGGGAATAATGTTACAGTAGCACCTTACAAACACCACACAGTATCAGACCAGGATAAATACTGGCCACAGGAATACAGTGCAATAACCACATTTGTATGGCAGTTAATTGTGTAAGTCAGAAATAAAGTACATACTCCCATGTATCCTGTGTTAGCATTTGGATGGGTGAGTACATGTCTACACTGAGAAGTGTGCACTGGAAGCAGCAACATTCAGATTTGAGTACAACATGCATATAACTGGCTACAACTATGGCTTCAGATAAGTGACATATGCCAACCTTTTGACTGACACAACTGTGTCCAGAGCAAACAAGCATGGGCCCCACCTTGGACATCTGAAAGGGCTACGCCTACCTAACCTAGCATTTTATAGCAGTGGGCTGCAATCACAGTGAGTAATGCAATCACCACATAGCAGGCTGCATGCAATTACTGCATGGTGGGCAGCAATTGGTGCAGAGGCTGTCACATGAACAAGTGCAGATACCTAGAAATGCAGGCTGTACCTGCAGTTCACACATGCAATTCCATCATTTCAGGTGCTGGGAGATAGAAAGAGAGAGAGAGAGAGAGAGAGACACGGACACAGACATAGACAGAGACACAACAGAGAGAGAAACTGATACATAAACTGAAATAGAGGGGGAAAACCCAAAACAACCAAAAAAAAACCCCTACAAAACCGTAACACACAGAGCAGGGAAATACAAAGGTAAGGTATGTAACTCACATGTATGTGTTGGCATGTAGTAGATGTTCATGAAGAGTACTCTACACACTGCAAATCATCCATGTGTGGCAGCAGTACGTATCTATCTGTATCCGCACATGTGCATAGGGCAAGGGACATACTGCAACTGTTAGTGAAGGGTGGACAGATATCTGTCATTGAAGGTTGATATGTGCATATATCTATGTAGGTCATAGTGTGTGGCCTAGAAAACAGCATGCAATGCTGGTATATGTCATGTGGTGGTTAAATGCTGTGGGACTAATTTGTCAGATCTGCTGTGTTATAGCCAGTGAGGCCTGCTAATGCTGCATGGGCTGAGTACACCCATGTGCATTCTGCACAACACTGTGCAATATAATCACATAACTGTACATCCCTCAACTGTCGCATAAGTGATATCCCCACCACAAAAGGTGGACTGTCCATGTGCCTATATGTACATCCATGTGTACAGTAATGGATGTGTACATGTATGTGTATAGATATGCATATATAATATATATATATATATATATATATATATATATATATATATATATATATATATATATATATATATATATATATATATATATATATATATATATATATATATATATATATATATATATATGTATATAGCCATATAGACAGAGAGGGAGAGACAGAGTGACACGGGGTCACATGTACTGCAACAGGTGTGTGGTGATCAAGGCATGGACTGCAGACAAGTGTTGATACTGCAGTGCCATTCCTCCTTTCCAAAATACTGTACCCATTACCTACCACATAGGTAGAGATTTACCTAACAGTGAAGGTGTGATAAGGGAACATGGGACACAGGGGGACAGTAGCTTCCACTTTGATGAAGACAATGCCACACTACACCTGTAATCAGTCTATGTGTTATGTGTCATGACAACAGGTGTGTCATCTATAGAAATATAGGGCAGTGTTCCCCTCTACCCATCACAATGCCCTGTGTGGTATGTACCTCACATGACAACTACACCAGGTGAAAAGGCCACAGACATACCTCCCAAAGGGTAATACTGGCCGCAAACAGATGCCCTATGCAGACTGACTCACAAAACCACATCTACACTGTATTGCATACTGGCCACACAGAGGTGACCTCTGCCAGACATACAGAGGTATGTCACACCCATAGCTGGGTGACAACCACCATGGCAACATATCACAATCCCTGGGGACACACGGTCTAGGGCCCTAAACCTTGTCAGCTCACTAAACAGCACATGCTGGAGGGATGGGTTCCCATCTCAGAGATATGCCATACACTGGAATAGACCACCTAGCAATAGCAATCAAGGCTCCTCATTAGCAGTTGTCATAATTACCCCTGATGATTGTGTGGGAAATTGGTAATACACCCCAGGAAACACCTCTGTGGTTCTGGTTGGCAGGGGCAAGTGAAATCAAAGTACATGTGTGTCAAAGGCCAGGGTAGCATATGTCTAGGCTGCCATAGACCATAGGGCCAACAGCATATTACTTACCTATGACACTATGCACTAACACATGTACTCAATGCAATACCTGCTTTGTGAGGTTGAATACTTGTAATGCTGAATGTGTGCAAGGTCTGTAAACGTGTGATAGCTTAGTGTGAAGTTGTATCTGACATGGTAGTGTCTATCCTAGCTGTGAGAACAGCAAATGATGTGTAGTGTACTGTTAGGCAGACATAGTAGTACAGCATATGATGTGACGTAGTTCCTTGTTGACGAATGTGGTGTCTCATTGTAGGCTAACGCAATACATGTATGCTTAGTGAGTGGTACTGCTGGTGAATCCAAATCCCATATGAACTGTAGTACTACCAGAAGTTGTAGGCCTAAACAGCACAGTATGATGTCTGTTCACATTGCTTGGAAACGCTGTCATCTGTGTTTCCTGTAGTCTGCACAGAAGACAAAACTCAGGCATAAGGGTGTGTAAGTAGTGGCACACAGTACTGTATGCTACACAGGTAATGCTCATCTGTGTTGGCATACAGTGGTGTGTTGTATGTTTGTCTGATGTGTGTGTAATCATGCCTGTATAATGGCTGCAATCATATGTGTGTTACAGGGTATACATGTGTATCCAGCAACATATATACTCTGTTAAAGCAGTATGCCACCTATAGTAACAACTGTACACATCTGTTAGGCAGGGCTATGGCATCAATGACTATGGTGGTTGACTGGTACTACTGTACCTGTACTTTACATCCATTGCAATGGATGACATCTCTGTTCGTGCATTGGTGTGATATACACCCCTGTCTTGAGGTTGTGCAATGTGTCACAAACAGTGTGCCGGGTACTGTTGTATAGGTGTAATATATAGAGTTTGCCAGGCACTGTTAGTTAGTTGTGGCCTGAGAACCAATAAGTGGTACTGAATGTGTGTAACCTCTGACAGACAATAGGATGGTATATATATATATATATATATATATATATATATATATATATATATATATATATATATATATATATATATATATATATATATATATATATATATATATATATATATATATATATATATATATTTATGTCAGTAAAGTGATATCTGTGGTTAAAGATGTAAAATGTCCCACAGGACTCACTCACACATATTGTTCATATCTTTTTCAGCCAGATGACCCACCAACACAATCCATCATACACAACAGATGAGGAAGATGTGATACGACAAAGCCTATTGTAGCAGTACACGATGCTGTTCTCCAGAAGCAGCCAGCACCAGCAGGAGTGGACTGCACTGTGGCAGGAATTTGTTCGCCGGGTAAATGACATAGGCATGCATAACTGGGCATATGAGCAAGTATGCCATCACTGCAGTGATTTAATTAGACATGTCCGGCGGGGTGTGTCTGATATCCAAAGACAACAGCATGTCACAGGTGGCGGGGTGGCCATTCATCTCCCCCCTCACCAGAGTGGAGGAGCTGCTCCTAAGCATGGTGGCTCCTGGACAACAGCAACATCAACCTTTGACATGTGTTGTCATGGAGCCGAAGCCACCCAGCATGTCCACCTGGAGCAAGCAGGTAACATGCCCTATCTGTAGATGACAGTTAACTGTATTGTTAGAGTATGTCTACGTGAGATGTGTACTGTGTGTTTAGCAGTTCTGCTGCCTAGTGTTGTGCAATACTGATATTTCGAATAATATCTCTACACCTGTGACTGTTGACTGTTGTTATACTGCAGTTTAGCATATCCACTGTAGCAATGCCACAGTTGTGGCCACTGACTAACTCTCTCATATTCTCATAGGTCCCTCTGGTGTGACAGCAGGGCAGCCGATCCATGCTGGTGAGTGTGTTATAACTGCAATTTTGGTAATGAAATATGCATGTCATAGGTGAGGTGTAGGCCATGTACACGTAACACACCTACACATAATGCATGCCGTGCATGTTTGCTGTAAGACGTTGCACAGCTCAGTAATGTCAGTAGCTGCCTCAGTGACATGCAATACATAGAACATAAGACACAGTTGTGGCAACCCCGTACTGCACATTGGATAGGCATAGTTGCAACACCTGTACACAACATAACATGTTTATCATACGCAGTACACAAAGACATGCTACATATGGCGTAACCACACTCCCACTGTAAGGTCACACCTCAGTATCACACATGTCATCCACACACACATGATGTACCTCAGGGGTAGAGGCCTATCATGGGGCTGTGCAACACTCTTCAACACATAACACAGTCATGTTAGGCAATGCTCCCTATCGGGCACCTCATATACCCATGTACAAAGTGGCTGTGTAATAGTGAATGTAGCCCTGGCACTGCAGTTCAGGTACAGCATTCTAGGCGGTGGTCTGTCACACAGTAGTAGTCGTGAGTGACCACAAGATGCATGATGATGATGATGATGGCACATGGTAGTACACCCCATCCAGTTACAGTGACCACAGTACTACACATAGCGGTCTTTGCTTTGCACCTCATTGTTGTTGTGAAAACATATGCACCTATACACAATATGCATTGCATGTTGTGTGTGTGTGCTTACATATGCCACTATACACAATATGCACAGCTGTTGCCATCTGTACAAAGAGTCACATATATGTCCTGGAATGCTATTGGGTGTATAGGTCACATGACACACATTGGGTATGTGTGGTGTTTAATGTTGCAGTCGTGTAGCATGCCATGTCATGGCTGGCACCAACATATCTGCAATATGTCCCACACTCACCATAACCACTGTACAATGGCCATGTCAAGCATTGGGATTCCTACACTTCTACATGCACCACTCATCCCATGTCTGTACATTGCATGCATTTGCTACACCTGTGCCCACTATTATTCGCTATGGACACAGACACTGTAAGCAGACATGGCAATCTATGTGTTACACAGATGACACATGCAGCCATGGTATGTATACCATTGAGTGATGGTGCACAGGACATTGCAGAGCAGATAATACTTGCACAGCAATGTTGTGTCCATGTACACAGTGTTTCAGGGTGTAGTCAATCACTGGACAACTACACAAATGCATCACGGCCATGTATAATGTCATTAAATAGGGCCATCAACACTTGCACTGTATGGTCTTGAGCAACACATATTCTGCATGCTGACACATGTGAGGTGACTGTTTGCCCTGTGATACTGTCACCCACCTTCACCCACTATGTTGTATGTGTTGAATTGCTGGTGTGTGTGTGTGTGTGTGTGTGTGTGTGTGTGTGTGTGTGTGTGTGTGTGTGTGTGTGTGTGCATGTGCTGCGGTGAGCAGTGTATTTGTGTTCTTGTGTGCATGTGTACATGTGTGCATGTGTGCATGTGCTCATGTGTGCATGTGTGCATGTGTGCATATGCTCTTGTGCTCATGTGTGCATGTGTGCATGTCTTCATGTGTTCATGTCTGCATGTGTTCATGTGTGCATGTGTGCATGTGTGCATGTGTGCATGTGTTCATGTGTCCATGTTTGCATGTGTTCATGTGTGCATGTGTGCATGTACTCATGTGTGCATGTGTGCATCTGTGCTAACATTATGTACAGATTGTGAAGTGTGTTTCCTGTCTTCCTTCCACAGGTGCTGAGTTAGGGGTGTCTGAATGCAGCAGGGAACCTTATGTCACTGCCACTAATAGTGGAGATGATGAGACATGTATTGTGGTACAGGAATGTCTGTCAGGGTCTGATGTTGGTCCACCAATCGACAGTACACAGCATTCAACCCCATCTATGTGCACACTCATACTGCCAATACATCCCTCATCACCAATGGCCTTAGCTGAGGGACAGCATATAGTCGGCATTGACTAGGAGAGTGTGGTACCCATGGCACATGCATCCCCTCACAGCAGCCATAGCTAGATTACTGGAATGGTACCACATAGGTGGACCTCCAGGGCTTCTCGAGGGAGCACCACTGGTCGTATTGCCCCTGGAGACGTGCCCCCAAAGGTATTACAACCTCCAGTATGTTCTGGGCTGTAATGCAGGCACAGGCACGTATGGAAAGGTGCACCTGACAGGGACTAAGGGCGCAGAGGGCCCATTACACTGCTATCAATGACAGCATCCGTGACCTTGCCGGTGCCATCCGGAATTACACCGAGGTCATTGATAGCCATTTCAGGGAGACATTAGATGTCCTCCACAATGTGTTAGCCATGAGCCAGGACCATGTTGGACGGACAGGAAGCTGATGCAGATGCATGCCAGCAACAGCATCAGCTGGCAGTCATAGTGGATGGATCATGAATCACAGCCACTCCTGTAGTGGCAGTACCAGCCCCAGCAATGCTGGGGCTGGCCTGTCTATTGACAGTCCTACTAGACCACGTGCATGTGGCACTGGCGAGTCCCAGCAGGGACATGGATCCAGTCAGCATACCTCTGCCTCTGATGATAGCACCCAGTCAGTGTTGTTACCCGATACAGTCCATAGCACCCCTGCCAGACACAGGTATCATGTCCGTGGCAAGAGACAGTGATCTGTACAGCCTAGCAGGTACAGTCTGTTGTTGTCACACAACTGCCCGTATATGGCAGCCACATGGTGGAATTGTGTGCATGCAGACAAACACACATTAACCAAACAACTAGGGCTCACACATACACACACACATTACATCAACATTGGCCTATGCTGTACTGTTGTCCCTCACACACACACACACACACACACACACACACACACACACACACACACACACACACACACACACACACACTGTCAGCACTTGCAGGATTCAAACCCCTACCTAACTATGTTATGATACTAGAGAGATTTGCAGCAACACAGCGCACTATATGCTTTATTGTGTGGTTTCTGTTCACCTGATACACCTGTCAGCATCATCAGACATTCCAAAGAGGGATGTGCCTCTTTTAATGTGTTTTCCCAGTCTCCAAAAAGGCTACTCCTCTCAAAGGAAATCATACACTTACAAACACACTAACAGTACTTGCAGAATTCAGAACCTTACCTAACTATGTTATGATATTAGAGAGATACGCATTAATCCAGCATGCTATATGCTTTACTGGGTGGTTTCTGTTCACCTGATATATTTGTAGGATGCTGATATCATCAGACATTCCAAAGAGGGATGTGCCTCTTTTAATGTGTTTTCCCAGTCTCCAAAAAGGCTACTCCTCTCAAAGGAAATCACACACACACACTGTCAGTACTTACAGGCTTCAAATCCCTACTTAACCTTGTTATGATACTAGAAAGGTATGCAGTAACACAGCATACTACATGCTTTATTAGGTAGGTTCTGTTCACCTGATATATTTGTAAGATGCTGATATCATCAGACATTCCAAAGAGGGATGTGTCTCTTTTAATGTGTTTTCCCAGTCTCCAAAAAGGCTACTCCTCTCAAGGGAAATCACACACATACACACTATCAGCGCTTGCAGGATACAAACCCCTACCTAACTATGCTACGACACTAGAGAGATATGTATTAACACGGCACGCTATATGCTTTAATGGTGTCTATTCTCCTGGTATATTTGTAGGATGCTGACATCATCAGACTGGACATGGGAATGTGTGTGCACTTTCTTTTATGTAATCCCAGGAATGATCCATGTGGGTTGGCAAGTATCAACATCTTGAACAGGACCCTGTGCGTCACACCTTGTGTGATCTTTCTGTGGACACATTGACATCCCTTCATATGTCAACACATATCTATGCACAGATTGTTGGTTTTGTGGATACAACATGTATCTGTGATGTTGATGAAGAGCTATGCAAAGTCTATGTGGGACATGTGTAGCTCTGTTCAGTGATGTATGTCCTGGGTGGCTGCCTTGCAAATGGTGTAGCATGTTTGGGAACCATGATCTGCATATGAACATACCACAGTTGTCAGGGTTGTGTGTTTGTCAGCTTCCAATAGCTCTGTTTATGACCTCAGCCATGATGCACTCCATGGACTTGCAGATCAGACTTTATAGGCTTACTGGACTATACTTCCCATGGTGTGTTGTGCATCCACACTTGTGGGGAGTGACATATGTTGCTGTAACACATTTGACGGTTCCAGACCCTGTGGAGTGGGTGAGGCTCAACAGACTGTTCAGGTGCAGGGTCTATTTGTTCTGCAGTGCATGCATGAAACATATTGGGAAACATTGTAATCCAATTGCTGCCATGCTTTTGGCTTTGTGGGGAGCTGGTCAACCATTCAACACGTGATATCTCCTGGTATGATGTCAGGGACTATCATCAGTGGGAGGTGGTTATGTATATATGGGCCTGTCTGACAGGATGTCGGCATTGTCAGTAAGGTACAGTAGGCCCTGACTCAGGACATATATGAGTGTACATTACTATTTATGACATAGCTGAAGAACATGTCATGATTCTCAGTCTGGACACCTCAGCTACTCTTTACAAAACACCAACAAACCTGAGCACTAATCCTGGTTATACTCTTTTACACACTTAACTCCCTACTGATCCTTTGTTATCAGGCTACAGAGTATGTCATCATAATATACTGGCATGTCCAGGGGTTGGTTTTGTGTGTACTCTCCTGTCCAGCTAGTGAATATTGTGGTTATGACACAATGTCACATCTGCCTCATGTACACAGACAACCCTCTCCTCCTCCCAACACACTCAGATATATGTGAGAGATGCAACAATATTGACATACAGGAGGCTGAGCTCTCTCAACCCATGACTGGCATGGTCAATCAGGTGGTGAAGGTGACCACACACACCACATATCAGTCTCACATACACCGATAGCGACAGCAATCAAACCACATTATCACACATACACATACTCGGAGGCTCTACATACACTCTGCCTAAGCAGCAGAGACCTTCAAAGCAGACACACAAACAACTGCTACCCCACTACAATACCCACATATCACATAGTTTACAATATCAGTGTGCCACACAGTCACTGCCCTTCGGGCTAAACAACACACCTGATACACTTGTAATGGGTGACACTTAATGTCAGACACACTGACATCCCACTCACCAGGCCAAACAAGGGAATAGTCACTTTGAGCTGTCTCTCAGGTGGCAGGATCCGCCGCATAACACATGCACTCAGGTCACACCAAAGCAAGTCCAGGACTGGCTCCATCATTGTCCATGCTGGTGCGTACAACCTCAGATGTTCCTCCCTGGACCACATGACATGATACATAGAGGAACTCTCTGATCATGTAGCCCAGGCCAGTATGTCCCTGACCTTGTCTAGCATCTTACACTCACCATGTATGATGTCTCAGTATACCAACAAACTGATCACTTCTAACAGTTGGCTAACATATTGGTGTTATTCAAAGGGGATACAGTGTCTGTCAGCCTGGGGTGACATGCTCAACATGCCGCGTAGCTTCCCTATGGACAGCTTGCACCTGTCACCCTTGGAATTTTGAATACTGGCTAAGGCACTTGCTGCCACCATACTGCCTTATTTAAGCAGGGCTCAAAAGACAGACCCACCTCCATAGACATTACAGAGTACATGACACTGAGGGTAATGCTGCTCAACACCAGATGGATTACCCTCTCATTGACCACACTCAGGAATCTCCTCAGTATGGAGAATAGCAATATCTGTGCACTAACAGACACATGGTTCAGGCTTCCACATGCACACCAGCACTACCAGGTTATATTTTGTACCATGCTTTCTGACCACATAACTCGGAATGGCCAACACAAATAGGGGGAGTATCCATATACATCACAGATACACATACCTCTGGGTTGGTAGCACTGCACAAAGCATCCCAGACCATACATATGCACCTAACATTGTGCAAATCTGCCTTTTGTTTTGTTGCCTGCTACAGACCACACTTACAAACTCAGCAACCACACTCATCCTTCCGGGGAACACTAGACAATATGACGGTCTCCCCAAACACCATTATATTGGGTGACGTCGAATACACACACATTGACTGGTGATAGTACTCAGGCCCCAACACTCTCGCCCAACAGTTGCTACAGTTTATAAACTCATATGCTATGGCACAACTGGTCACCACACCCACAAGAGGGGACAACATATTGGACATGATCATTACCAACATGGGGACTCTATGTTCCACACTTGCGATATACTCCTCATTGGTAAGGACAGAACATACTTTATCTCACTGGACATCCATATCCCATCCCCACACGCATCCTGTGTAATCTTGGTGTACATCCCAAAAGCAAACATCACACTTCTCCATACCACAGTGGTATCCTTCAGAGACCCTGGGTCACTGGTAAGTATGGCTCAGACTGTTGAATCCTTTACATACAGAGTCTATGGACACCTAGTGAACTGTATGGATCGTGCTATCCAAAATAACACCTGGACTCACTCCTCCAATGGCAGGGGACCTGTCTGGTGGACCCCGGCCATTAATATGCTATACAACAAAAGGAGGAAGCTACTACATGATAGAGCACAATCCCAGACAGGGAAGACATCTGTGATCTGTACTAGCAGACAGCTACAATCACTTGTGTATTTATGTCAGGCCCGCTTCTAAAGGACAATTGCACCAGACACATCGGACACTCACAAGGTCTCCTTCAGTTAATTCAGGTACCTGGCTGGACACTCACTGATATGCTGTGTGTTACTGCATACTGACTAAACATACCCTGAACCCACAGATATTGCCAACATCATGGCAAACAGGTTCAATGCAGATGTCTCCCCCGCATCCCCCCTAAGGAGGTACTGTCCATCTCAACAGAGTGTAACCTCCCTGACAACACGAATAAACAGGTGAGTGCTGCCCTCCCCATAGCAGACAACACAGCATCAATGGGACTGGACAGTGTCCCGGCCTGTGTTGTACACGGTCTTCATGACAGACGTAACCCTCACATTACGTCACTGTTCAATATCAGGGTTACTGCAGGATTTGTACCCACGGAATGGCGTACAGCGATAGTGGTCCCGCTCCACTGAATACTGCCATAACAGACCACAGACAATATCGGCCTATAGGGCTAACTAGCCTGTTCTGCAAAGCTATGCAGCGTATTGTAATGGGACTCATGCACATAGACTTGGGAAACCTACAGACACTGGGTCCTACACATTACAGCATTGATGTAGGCAGATCTTGCCTGTTGGACCTGTTTGTATTCTTTAAACAGTTACCAGGTCCATCAGTGTTGGGACGGTTGTCTACCCAGCCTGTCTGGACCTTGCACAACCCTTTAACACAACAATGCCCCACACGGCCATTATGCATAGGCTCACCGGCATCAATATTGACACATATCTCGCACAATGGATTGCTACCTGGATCAGGGATAGCACCCACATGCTCAGTGTTGCAGGTGCCATGTCTGACTATACACCAGTTACACATGACGTCACACAAGGCTCAGTCCTGGGACCTCTCTTGTTCAGTATATATTTGTGTGATGTACAGACTATCACAGGAGGGATATGGGTGCCCATGTTTGCAGATGACTGCAAACTGGGTGCCATAATCAACTCTCCAGCTGGCACATGCATACTCATACAGGGTTTCACAGAGATAGGATGACTGGTGCTGAGCCATGGCCTATGGCTACATGCCATTAGTTGCATAGTTATCCCCTATGAGAATGACAACATGCCCATACATTACCACATAGGTAGTAATCCATTACATACGGTAGTAGTTGTTATGGGTTTGGGGACATGACATGTTCGTACTCTCGCCTTTGACAATCACATTGCCAAAGTGGTTAGACAGCACTTCTACATAGCCCACCATATCCCACATGGTCTCACATGTTGATCATGTGTGGTCATCTTGCCCCTATACTCATCACAACAATGCATGGTTACTATGCCACATTTGGGTTGTACCTTACCCAACACCTGCAGCAACTGTAATGGCCACAAATGTTACCCATCAAGCAGATGTAGGGACTCACACGAATGCCCTGCACAGTTCAGATACAGTAACTCCAGCTCTACTCAGTCACTTACCACCTACATGGATTTGTTGTGTGCCTGTAGTTTAAGGCAATATCTGACCCAGAATTAATGGACATGCTCCACCTCAGGATATCCAACTTCCTTGGAGCTACACACTCCAGGGACATATACCTCAGCACAGATGTTAATAGGACATGCTGGGGGGACAGATTATTATCTGTGAGGCTCCACTCACTGCAGAGTGTAGTCCCAGTTTTGCATAAGCAGAGCTACCCACTGACCACCTACAGGTGACATCTTGACAAGTGGATGGGTGATTGTATGTGTACCCATGGGATATCTTCTGGGTCCCTGCTAGACAGAGGCACAATACACTAAAAGCAAATGGGCTATCTTGTGTGACCTACTATTAACGGGCACAGTGTTCTGATTTGACTGGGTTGCAGCAGCCAAACACACTCTGGCTATGCTTGAACATGCCCTAGGGCAGATAGCCTAGTATCAACCTCTGATCCTATGAAAATGCTCATAATGCACAATATTTATTGCTGATACTGTTTGCAGGTTTTTATCATCTTTGCTTTCCCACTTTCTATGAACCGCTTAGGTATCTGTGGAACATATTTGATTATGATAGGGTTCCACTATATTATATACTTGTCTGCTGTCATATAAGTGTGTGCACAGGGCAGATTGCTGGATAGTGAGAGGTTCCTGGGTTAACACATGCAACTGCCTGATATGTGTGGCCCACTGCTGTACTCCAACATGGCCTAAGTGTGTGAGCATGCCCAGTTCAGACTGTCAGTGTTCTGTTGCCTGACATTTGTCTCATGTATTCAAGTGTGTGAGCATGCATGCCCAGTGTGACCTTTCAGTATGTTGCCTGAGGTCCACTACATTTGTTGATGTATGTGTACATGTCCAATATTAACATTTCTACTGTGTGTATTGAAAGTCAGGTTCTATTCTTACTGCAGGACTCACCTTTGTGTCATAACTCGACAGGGATTATGCTGTGCCTGCAGAGTTTCCATGGAATACTTTGCATAGACTTATCAACATTTCTTCATACAGGTTAACCACTGCAATACTGTCATAGTTTAGTGGTTCAGTACTGTGACTATAGTGCACAGTATCCTGGGCTCGAGGACCATCACCACTTATATTTTCATACTGAGCAGACCAGACTGCTTAAGGGCCAGTAGAGCAACTATGAGCATGTTGGCATTTGTTCAGCTATGCCCTACTTAGATCCAGCTTGTCCAACATTGCTCAATATTAACCATCATTGCTGGACGTTGGCCAATATTACTCAACATTGACCACATTTGTACTAGTTGGTGTGTGTGATTTAGTTTACATACTCAACATTGACCACATTTGTACTAGTTGGTGTGAGCGATTTAGTTTACCACTGTTTAGCACTGCTTTATATTGCTTAACGCATGGCAATCATGCCTCAGGTGTTGATGCAGGGCTGCCTATGTTGGATGCACATACTACACTCCCTATACATGTTTGACTGCAGGTAGTGTGAACGTAGGCATCCCTTTTACTATATGTGTGGGTCAGAGAGAGGTGTCATTTCCAGAGTTCCTACTGAGCCAGTGTATGTGCTATGCGTTGCCTCTTTGCCAAGGCCAAAGCATACTGGGCATGCATCCTTCTGCCTACTGGGGCAGGCTCAGGTTGTTCCTCCTCTGAGTCACGCTCTGCCTGTGATGGCCCTGGCAATGGTGGGGGGCTGTTTCGCCCAGTCCTATGCTGGTCCTGCTGCAGCTGTTTTTGCAGGATCATATTATGTAGCATAGCACATACCATGACAATTTGGATACATGTAGTTGGTGAGTACTGCAAGGCTCCACCAGATGTGTCCGGGCACCGGAACCATGACTTGAGCAGCCCAAACACACGCTCAATTACATTTCATGTTTGTGCGTGTGCCTCATTATGGTGTTCCTGTTCAGGTATTTGTGCATTTCTGATGGGTGTCATCAGCCATGGCTCCAGTGCATAGCCAGCATCCCCCACTAGGTGTCCACATGGGATGTCCCCATTGGCAAATGACTGGTACAGCTGCGACAGATGCCAGACATGGGAATCATGGTAGCTTCCTGGGCAGCCAGCACACACATTCAGTATTATGCCCTCAGCATCACACACAACCTGGCAGTTGATGGAGAGGAAGCCCTTGCGGTTGAAGTAAACCCTACCCCGCTCACCGGCTGGTGCTTTGATGCGTATGTGCGTGCAGTCTATTGCACCCACTACCTCAGGGTATTCTGCTATTTGCTGGAAGAGACGCATATTGCTGGCCAATACCTCACGGGAATTGGGGAAGTATACATGATCACCGACATGTGCTGACATGGCATCCAGAAACTGGTGCAGTACCCTGGATGCTGATGCCTGTGATATTCCCATCATATCACCAGTTGGTCTCTGGAAGGTACCTGTTGCTAATATTCTTAGGCCAACACATACCTTAATTTCCACTGGGATGGGTTCCCCTCTGTTGGTTCTGTGTGTGAGGCATGGCCTGCACAGCTCAACAATTTGCTGCAAGAGGTCTCTGTCCACTCTATAGCCCTCCACTATCTCTAGCTCATGTAGCCCTTGGTAGGTTGCCCTGGGCCTGTACACTCTTCTCCGTCTCCTCACTGTTGGTTGTCGAACAGCATTTGCATCATCACCACCCTCAGCATGTTGAATATGTCGCCTTATAACAGCAATGGCAGCGCCTAACATTTTTTGCCTCAGTACAGCTTTTTCAGTTTTTACTATTAGCTTACTGCAGTTTTGCAGTATCTCTTGAGAGAAACATAATGGACTGTTGTTTGCAGTGTTTTAAGTGCTGGGCAGGGCTGGACTACTGTTCTGCCTGGGTAATTGCCTGATTCTGATTGTTTTCACCTGCTGGCTCTGCTAGTACTCCCTGGTAACTTCCCTACTATTTGGTGTGCTTCCTTTTTCCTTTCTGTTTCCTCAGGGGG
Organism: Protopterus annectens; assembly: GCF_019279795.1. NCBI lineage: Eukaryota > Metazoa > Chordata > Ceratodontiformes > Protopteridae > Protopterus > Protopterus annectens. Next base: position 1,232,569,372 of record NC_056744.1, read on the forward strand.
GAGCACCGCGCACACAAGCGCAAACACGTGCACACTAGCTAACACGTGCACACACATGCTTACATGGACTAAAACCTGCTTATTCTTGTTAAAATGCACACACACCGACGCAAACACACTTACAACTGTTTACACAGCCTTACATATGCTTACTCAAGCTTACATGCACACACATATGCTTACATGCGCACACACTGTCTCACTCAGGTTTACTGGCATGCACACAAGCGCATGCACGCTCAGCAAGAAACGGTGTTATCCACGGCATACACCTTCCATTTCTTCACTTTACCTGGCCTACCTGTTGACACACCTCTTCAATAATATGTAATTGTCGGCTGACACATGACACTTTGCTCCAATGAGCTTCACTCCTTTCATACATACCCCCCTCATGATGTCACCTATCTTCAACTCTGTTACTCCCCTTATCTTACTCCTACACTCCACTGACTGTGCTCATTTCCTATGTAAACTTGCGATTCACTATCCTAATTCTCATTTGCATAGGATTGCCTACTAATGCTTGGTTACATCTCTTAGACTGAGCTTCCCCCCTTAGCAACCTCTACTCGGTGGCCATGTTGTCTTCAGCCTGCCATTCACTTACATTGTGAATTCATTTTAGCTATAAAATCTACATTTGTGGATCTTAATTATTAATTTTCTGGTTTTTAGGAGATCGGGATGAAAAAAAAGTTATATTATTTCTATTTTGCATCACTTCCCATTGCTAATGGCCATAGTTTTGGACATTGGCATGCTTCCTCCTGTAAATTCATGCTTTTTTTGCAGCTGTCACAGCTCCGTTTTGCTATTTGCAGAACCGTACTCAGTTATCAACTGAGTACATTTCTGCAAATAACACTACTCCTACTCGGACAGGTATGGGTTTCCTGGATCGCAAATTTACCTCATTTGCATAGCTTTCGCCGGCAATTGAGGTAATTTGCATATCCAAGCCCTGTCCATTTAGGACTAGTTTAAGGAGCTCTGTTACATGCCCCTACCGGCTCTTCCTGGATTGCTCGGCAGACATGTTGGCTGCATGGAGTCATACTCTACTCTTAGACTCCGTGCAAGCCTTTGTGAATCCTGCCCAGAAGGATCATAATGATCAAAGAAGAGGCAGCTATCTACCTATGTCCAAGATCTTCATTTTGGAGCAGGTTTTTTCTACACTATAAGCTAGGTAGAGGGTTTGTTTACCAAATGCTGTTGCATTTTTTTAGCATTTTTTAACCTGTTTTCAGAGCAGCAGCTATTAACAAGTGGAAGTTCAATTTGTAGCCTTGGCATATCAGAAGGGAATTTGTGTACAACACCCATTTTATAATCATCTACAAGCTTGGTTAACCAGATTTCCTTGCTTTTGATTTGGAGAACAAAAATGTATAAGCAGGATAACAAAGGTCCCAGCACTGATCCCTGTGGTACCCCACTGGCCACCTTCCTGCTCTCTGTATAGTTAAACATAACAAAAAAACAAGCAAAACAATGATCTTGTTGTCATATGATGATTGTTCAGAGATGCAGTCTCTCACATGCAGTGCAGTTAGGACCATATCATCTTAAGAAATACTTAAATACATACCCACTAGGTCTGTAACTCAGAGGAAAGAAGGTAGTTTGGTCAGATTAGTTTAGATGTGTCTGCCCATAAATAATAGGGCTATTAAATGCATAGCTCATGGGAGTTAATCATGAGTTTCTGCATATTTAGACTCTCGGGCTTTTCTTGACTGATAGTATCTTTTTGCTAGAAGCGAAGTTGTGAGTGGACACATGTTAGCTCCATAAGCCAGAGTTCATTAATCAAAACTATGCTATCAAAATAGAAAGAAACATGTTTGTAGACTGATCAAGCAATTGGGTATACCAGTGGGATTGCAATGTTTAGACCTCATTTGGCTTAACTGTTCTATTACTTAGTAGAAACCTATGAAGCCATGAAACAGGAAGTTGTTATACCTCTTTCAAATAGCCCACATGCTACCATTACAGATTATTACATCTCCATGTCTGCTGTCTCTAAGTTAGCTAAAATCTTTGAGAAAAATTGCTATACACAGCTTATGAACTGTCAGCAAAAATGAAAATTACCTACTCCTATCACTATAGCATAATTTTAAACATGGTAGCAACACAGCTTCTACTTTACTTTCTGTCACTGACAGTCTGCTCATCAGGAGGAATAACTTCCTGCTAACTGGCAGTGTTATCAAAGGTGCCATCACCTGATTGCATAATACTGGACTTGAGGTAAGTCCTCCGTTTTACTTTACTATCTTTTGAGAAGGTCTGGCTTAATTAAAAACTAATAACACATTGTCTGAGACATTTAAATATTACATTTTCCTTTTGTTGTTTAGCAAGTTGTTCAGTAATTTATTTTATTTCATGGGTAAGATATGATATGATTTAGTATTTTGCACTCTTGACTATCACACAGATGAGCAGTGTCAAAGGAGAGGTTTACACTCTGGAGGAGCCATACAATGAGGAGAGGAAGAGAGGGGCTTGCTGGATTATGGGCTAGGTTGACAACTGAACTGCATAGCATGGTCCATTTAGTTGAAAACAATGGGTGGTGCAGTGGTGCAGCAGTTAGTATTGTCACCTCACAGCAAGACATTTTCCGGTTCACTTCTCGCGTGGGGTGCTTTCAGCGTGGAGTCTACATGTCCTCCCTGCATTCATGTGGGTTTCCTTTCACATTCCAAAGACGTGTCTGTAACATATCTCCCCAGGCCTCTGCTGAAAATGGGCTCTGTCCCAGTTGGACTTTCCCAGTAAATAAATGTTAAATAAATAAATAAAATGGTCTACAGTTGTGTGAGATCACCACATTTTGGGACTGGGCTACATACTATTTCCCCAGGATTGTGTAATCTTGGACGTAGGCTACTTAATCATCTTAATTAAAGAGCAGTAATTGCTTTGAAATTGTTAGATCTGCAGACTAATGCCATGTATTTTGATCTGTATTACTACTGCATTACTATTGCTATTGCAAATCTGTTCTTTCAAGTTCTTTCAAAGAGGCTTACCCCCCCCCCACCAAAAAAAAGGGATTGGCTTAAATTTGCATGCTCAGAAGTTATTTCACAGAACATGCATGCATATTGAATTGTCAACATTATTTTTCCCATTACTTACTGTTGATGTGATGTATATATATCTGTGTGTGTGTGTGTGTGTGTGTGTGTGTGTGTGTGTGTGTGTGTGTGTGTGTGTGTGTGTGTGTGTGTGTGTGTGTGTGTGAATATCTAAACTCAAGCATGCAGAGCTAATAAAGAAGTTTTAGTTATACACATTTTCAAAAACTGTCAGGGTCTCCATAATTCCTAAATACTAATCGATAGATAGAAGGAACAGTACTTGGTTGGAAATAAATCAATAGCAATGAAACAGAAAAAGTTTTTTGTAAAGGAGGAAGATGAAAGAAAGAAAGAAAAAAAGAAAGTATGGCACCTGAATATATCGGCTGAACTGAAATCTGAGCATTCTAAATTAAACCCTGATGATAGTATTAACTGTTCACTCAGTGTTTTTTCTTCCCAGTATTTTGAAAGGCTGCTCCATAAATGTTTACTTCAGGTTTGCCATGATTAGGAAACGAAAATTAATCAACCAGTAAGTTGGAAAGAACTTGAAAGAACAGATCTGCAGTAGTAACATCAATGTAGCTGTAATATAGATCAAAATGCTAGACCTTTGTGTGCAGACCTAAAAATGTTACTGGAATTACATCTCTTTAATTATGAGGTTGATTATATTAACCTGACTGAATCATTTGATTTAGATGATAACGATCCATTTACTAATAAACTGAATCATAGGATTTGTGTGATGTCTGTTTCAAGGTCAGACAGATTCTGCATTTAGTAACTGTACCTGGTAGTGAAAGTTTTTTGAAGTTAATTAATGAAAGATGAAATCCTTGTTTCCAACCTTGAAAAGGATATGCATTTTTAATCTTGGCACAGGATGGATGGCTGACTTTCTAATGTCTGGAGCTGTGAAAAAAATTGTATACAAGCAAATAAATTAGTATTCCCTGAAGTATTAGCAAAAGGAAAACTTATACCTTAACAGCAAAAACAAAGTATTTCATGGGAAGTCTAGCAATGAAACAAATGAAAGAAAATTTAGGTGGCACAACAGTGCATTGATTACTCATACCTCTTGGTTCTTTGGTTTGGTTCCTGGCTTTGATACATTTTATAGAATCTGCATGTCCTTCATACATCCATATGGGTTATCACCATGTTTCCACATCCAAAGGAGATGCTGATAGGTGGATTGGTGGTCATTGAAATTGTATGTAGGTTATGTGTACATTGTGTGAGTGGGATGGTATATACATTCTGTGATGGGTCAGCAGTGCCTCCCCCATTAATG
>NC_056744.1:1232578775-1232641275 GCF_019279795.1 Protopterus annectens
ATTTTTTGTCATGACTAATAACACTTGCAGGTCAATGGCAGATGTTACAATCAGTTTAAACTGTTCCTTGAACATGTTTTGATTGAGGTCTTCTCTTTTATATTCATGTTTCTATACATGTCACCACAATTAGAATATAAGGCATTGCTCAATAGTCCTTGAAAGTTACTAACTTTATTGCCCTGGTATATTCCTCTAACCACAGCTAGAAACCACCAGTACACTAGTTAGAAAAGCTTCTCTTCTCTGAAGATGGGTAAGCCAACATCAGTCATTCACTACTAGCATGTCTAACTTCTACAATTTTCAATATATGAGGATCTCAGTGGTTCTAATGTCCCTGTACATCTAATCACTTAGACCGATCTTATTAAAACAGATATTCTCTAAGATGACAAGCTTTATTGAACTAGCATTTGAACAGATTTCATGAGTCTATTCATGTTTCAGTATGGCTCTACTATGCAAGTCTAATTTATATAACAATTAAAGTATGCCCATGCAATTATTAAACATTGCTTTTTGTGTACATTTCCAGACATTTTTACAATGGATTTAAATGTTCTAGGCAGGGCCACTGTTCTTATAAATGTGCTTGGCAAATTTAGCAAGGTCATACTTTGTAGCAGGTGAATTAAAGAATATGTGAGTGCAACTTGAAGGTATTTTGAAATATATAGAGGACGACATATTTGAATAACAGCAATAACAACTTATTTTCCTTGGGAAATTGTTAAATTCTAAATAAATATTTTATATTGCTTTTTGTTTTAATTTATATTTGTTCATAATAGGTTTGAAAGTTATGCTTTTGGTAATGTTATACTGCCTCTTTAACAGTTGTCAGTAGTATAAGGTATTACATTACTTATGAGAATTGTGTTGTGTGCAAGCAGACAGTCAGTGTGAAATGTTAGCTCAATGGAAGGGTTGTACTGCAGGCCTTCGCTTTCATTGCTCATTCTTAATATTATAAAACCTTTATTCATTATTTTCTCCATGGATGGATGACCTCTGGGTATGTAATATAGAAAGAATTGTCATTTTAAAATCATTGTTATTTATGTATGTATATATTTATTCATATACTCAGTTAACCAACGTATTTATTTACTGGCCTGCCTGATTAAGTACTTGATCTGCTTGATCTATGTGCATACTATTTCATATTGTTGCATGAATATGTTGTGCAGGATAGTGACAAGGTCTCCAGTTCTTCACTGAGTAGGAGGTTTAATATCCCCTTGATGAAAGGTAGCAGTATACAATGGTTTGGTGATCAACAGTGCAACAAGACTGAGACTGACCTTCAGGGAATTCTAACTGAAAATTACAGGACATCAGATACTAATACTGCCAAAATAATTTTTCAAGACATGGACAATTGTGCCCTTAATGAAGAAATGAGAGAAAAAAGTGGTAAAGAAACTAAAAATTGTAGGCTGGCAGCAACAAATGATAACTTACTAAAACCACAACAATGTGTGAGCACTTTCATTTAAATTGTATCAGACTTCATCAGATAACAGTCTATAAAAACTCTGCTTTTAAATAATCTGCAAAAGTCACTATCCAGAAATTATGTCATACTGTAAACATTTTTTTAAGATTACCTCACTTTCAGTTAAAAAATCATATAATTCAATAAAACCTGATGTACTACAAGCATAATTATGTTATAACTTTCATCTACACATAAGCAGCAAGCTATTAGAATATAATATATTAACTGTGACCTCTAAAATACCTCTAATTGCAAAGGATGTACTAAACAAATATATGTATATATGTAAAGATGCATATAATGAATACAAAAATATATACAAAATATGAATTATTTATATATATATTGTCTGTGACTTTCGGTTTTTCCCGGTTAGGGGTCGCCACAGCGGAACTCCAGTCCGCTAATGATTGGCAGTAGATTTTTACGTACTGGCTTGCCGGGCCTAACGCACAACCTTCAGCGAAGGAACACCCACTCACGCATGTCGCCACACAGAAGATGCTCTAACTGAGAATCGAATGGGCAACATCTAACTGTGAGGCGACAATGCTACCACAGCACCACCACCTATTATATATATATATATATATATATATATATATATTTTTTTTTTTTTTTTTTCAAACCACACCAATTCATGCCTTACCAAACAATAACTATTAAATAATTATTACAAAACATATAATTTTGTATGTAAGTATGAATATACCAGTTCCAAATAAATAATAATATTAATAAATGTTACAAGCTAAGAATAAATATATCAAAAGCCTATCTACAAAGTGCTTTAAGTTTCAGTATGCTATTGATGGAGCTGTACTTATTAATGATTGGCCAAGCATAAGCATTTAATACAATTTGCCATATTAATTATCTTTTTCCAACAGAAGAATCGCATACCACCTCACGGATTATGCACTACCTGTTCTATGACTAAATACTGAAAATAATGATCCTGTTGCTAGAAATATACTTGGCCAATGCATTAGTATGCTTGCCATTTCTAATGGCATACTGATGCTCATAAATTCTGTCCTTTAAACTTCTTTCTGTCTTACCAACATAATAAGAAAGACATTTTTTACACAATACCAAATAAAGAACACATTTTGTTGCACAATTAAATGACCCATTAATTCTATATCTCATATTTTTGATCTCAAACAGTTCACCCACTAACACCAAGCTACAAAAATTGCACATTCCACATCTTTTCGTTCTTAAAATTTTTATAGACTTATTACATTTCACAGAGTCTAATATTGTCTTGAGGTTAACAACTTTTCTTACCACCATTTTTGTTTTTCTTTGATTTTTGCTCTTATTTGTCCATCCTCTTTTATAAAAACCCAGTTTTTAAATAATATCACCCATATATATTCAAAATTATCAGTGAAAGTTGTAAAAAAACTAGTTGCAAAATTATTAATACCTTTATTCAATCTAAATTTCAAAGAAAGAATATAGTTTTTACTACTTAAAAGTGGATAAAATACCAACTTTGTCTTTTCTCTGTAACTTCCTTTATTAATTCTGTGAGCAAACCCCTGGCAGCAAACATTCTAGTGAGCTAATAACACTCATTATCAAAATCTGAATCAAGAGTAACTATTCAGGCCGCCCGAACTAACTGTTCCTTCACTGACTTTTTCTGGTAAACTGGATGGGCACTATTATAATGTAAAAATAAGTTTAAAAATGCAATCTTTCTATGTATTTTAGAGATTAAGCTTTATTTTTGTGTAAGCTAACATCTAAATAACTAATAGTATTAGTGTCTTCCTCACAGGTAAATTCAAGATAATTAGTAGTGTTATTAAGATATTCAGCAAATTGCTTCAACTTATCAAAAATGCCTGCCCATAAAATAAAAATATCATCCAAGTAACAAATATATGTTAATATACTTCCAAAATTGTTCATTATTGATGACAAATTTCTTTTCCCAGCTTGCCATAACTAGATTTGTGAATACCATGCCAGCAGGGGAACCCTTTGGTACACCTACCCTTTGTAGGTAGTAATTACCTACAAAAATATATAGTTGTTAAATCAAACTATTTCCAAAAGGTCAACATACAAGTTGATATCTGCTTAGGCAACCCCTTTTGTGGTTAAATATTTGCTGATGTCATCAATACACTTTTGTTGCAGAATAACCAAAAATAGATCCTTGACATCAATAGTAAGGAAGTAAAAATCATCTGAATAATCAATATAATTAAGCAATTGCAAAAAATTCCATGAATCTTTACATATTTGTTTCTCACTATCAACAAACTGTTATAGTTTCATATCTAGACACTTCGCACAGGCATATGTTATATAATTATGACCACCAACTATTGGCCCATAGGGGCTCAACTATTTTTGGAGTCCCAAATATTACTGGTATTGTCAGTGATAGACTTGTTAAATAATTCTATAACTCTGAATCATATCCTGCAGTAACCCTCTCCCTATTTTCCTATAAGCCACACACACTTGCTTTCTTGTTACTGCCTCATATTTGTTAGCTTCAGGAATCTGAGCAATTTAAGTATTATGTCAAACGTATCCATAATCACCAGTCCACCTCCCTTATTTAGCTTCATGACCGTAATATTTTGTTTCATTAAAAATGATAAAATATCTCTTTCTTGCTGGGTTAAATTATCATTCAAAACATTACATTTATTACACTGCATGGACCTAAAACAAAGTTCACATGCTTTTTCATACATCATTAAAGGCATATGTAGGGGTGGATAAAATGTATTGGCTATATGGAACTTTGAGCTTTCTTTCATGTCATTACCAAAAATTAATATAAGATTTAACTTTCTAATAAATAATTTTAAGTCAACAGCAGTAGTTGCTATGCTAGATGTCCTTACAGGAACAAAACTGAGACCTTTACTTAAGAAATCTACCAAAGAGGTTCTCCCATTCGATTCTCGGCTGGAGTGCGGGGAGTGCCTTTTGTGTGGAGTCTGCATGTCCTCCCCGCGGTTAGGTGGGCATTAGAAAGACATGCGTAAATTGGTGTGCCTTCGTTGAAGGTTGAACATCGAGCTTGCACCTTGGCATTCGTGGAAATCTACTGCCAATCATTAGCAGACCGGAGTTCCGCTGTGGCAACCCCTAACCAGGAAAAGCTGAAAGACAAACAACAACTTAAGAAATCTACCACTTTCTTCCCAATAACAGTTTTTGAAACGTTGTATACTTTAAAATCCTCCATATGGTTATAGACTATGACAGGTTCATTAATAATATTATATATAGTATCAGTGACAATATTATTACAGTCCTTTAATTCCTCCTGTACTGATGACCACCCATCAAATGACCACAGAATCCCCACCTCCTCTGATTCCCTCTCGATTGTGAATAAACATCCTGCGTATTAGAAACAGTCTTATTATTTTCTTTGATCTCTTTCTTTTATTCTATCAGAGCACATTAAATGAGGAAATTCCTGTTCATCATGAATGTTAAAAGATTGCTGCTGTGTAGGTGCTCCTTCACATTATATTAGTTATTTGCTGCACATCGCTATTAATGTCAGTAACATTCTCCGTGTTGTTATTTATTGATTGTTCATAAACTTTTGCCATTGCTGAATTTTAGGTGGTTTAGAATAGGCTCTCCCTATCATATTGTTGTTTATTTCATTTTAATTTGAAATTTTATATTTAAATTTTAAATTAAAAAAAAATTAACAGTACAGTTTCCGGACTTCTGGCAGATTATTTAAAAACAGAGTTTTTTATAGACTGTTATCTGATGAAGTTTGATATGATTCAAATGAAAACACTCATATATTATTTATTAAAGTTGTGGTTTTAGTAAGTTGCCATTTGGACATAATGTTTTTTGTTTCTTTTTCAATAGTTTGTTTTGTTGTTTTGTTATAAGCAATGGATGATATATAGACATCAGCTACACCCTTACATGAATAGAGGTCATTGAATGCCTCCTGTGGTAAAAGGCCTCAAAGCCCATTTCTGGGATAAATAATCTTTGAAACCCAAGGGCCACAGAGTGAAAAAGAGTAGAGAAAAGAAGCAAAGAAAGAACATAGATCTGTTACAGCAGGACTGTGCAACAAAATCAAAGAATATAGCCATATCTTATATCACTGTCTCAGAAGGATGACCATACAGTACTAAGGGCAGTATTACTGGGTTGTGTTATAAGAAAGCAGTGGATGCACATCCAGCCAGGCATCTGTTTACGCATGACAGACAATTTAAAATATGGGAGTTATATAAATGACATCTTCAATTGAATAAATATAACTTCTCAAAGACTGTTTAATATTTCCTTATGACTGAATCAAACCTGAAGTAACTTTAGTATAATTATGATTATGAAGTAACAAATAGATGTGTAATAATTCTATTCAAGTACTGCCTTTACCATAAAAGATAAAAATGCAGTTTTGAACTAATTATGATGCAGAAATATAATCAATAAGAGGTCTTCTTTCAAATAATGAAACTTCAGAGTACAAATGATGAGGTTGTGTCAAAGGAATCAGTAATGCACTTATCAAATTTGCATACTCAGGACTAACAAAGATTTTTTATTCTGCAGGGTAACCCTGTTGTTTCAGTTAAATTCAGGAACCTAAACCTAGCAATTTAACTCATTATATCCAAGTAATGCCTCCAGGTGCATCTCTAGTTAACTCCTACTGACACCTCTACGTGTCAAATATTGCTTGTTCATATTTGCATCAATAATTCCAAAACTGTGTTATGTACAAGGTTCTAAAATATTTCATTTTAAATTTTACACAATGGCAAACTCGACGGCATTAATATTGGACCTCTGTTGATTGCAGGTAAAGAGATATTAACTGTTGTTTTTTATGATATTAATTTATATAGATATAATTTTCACATTTTTTTCTAAATATTTCAACAACCAAGTAACCCAGACTGAACTCCTTAGCCATACATGAAAGCACTCAGCTAGATGAATAAAATGCTGCAGACAATATGTGTGTAACATGAGTGGTTGCTGAGATATTGTAAGTTGTTTACAAAATGTTACAAATGTAATAGTTACTCCCCGGGATTCATGAAGCTCGGCGCAAGGACGGTGGTAGGCTTGCGCCGACAGTGTTGCGTGAAGATGGCGCAGTAGCGCAAAATGCATATTAATGAAGGCGTGCTGCTGCCACAGCCACGTGCACAGGAAAGGAGCGCGAATGCATAGGGCGTGTCGAAGTGCTGCACGGAGGCGTGGAAATGGCAGCTGTCTATGTGCAACCTAAAATGCTTGCATATAACAAGTTGCAAGATAGTAATCATATCTGTCAGTGTCCGTGGATACTGAAACGTATGCAAAGCATGCAAGAAAGTTCCTGCGAACACAAAGTGAAGAAGCAAACACAAATGCACGGTAGGGAATAACGGGTCCCTATCCCGCGAACAAATGACATGGTAGACCGTGTGGCCATACTCCAATGCAGTGTAGATAGCTATACCAAGTGGAAGTGAAACACATCATATGTTAGCGAGCCACCAGTAGGTACGTTCAGCCCAATGGTGAGGGTCACCAGCTGACCCATAATGTGAGGGAGGGTACAAATCTGGGCAGATGTGTCCATAACAAAATACATGATAAATGTAGATATCTAGTGACTGTATGTCCGAATCATATCCCACAAGGCATGTAATAGTCACATACAAAAGGTATGTCCATATTTCACATACCAAATGTGATAGGAAATAGAATAAGTATGTAAACAAAACAGAAGGAGCATATAAACAGCTACAACAATAAGGAAACATGTAGGCCGAAAGGAACAATATTATCAATACCGTTGACTGTGGGGACGTGTCGTCCAGTACAGTCGGATATGTGTATGGAATATATCCCATCCTGGACATAGAAAAAGGTGGCATCCTACCAATGAGTAGAACAGGCTGCCAAAATCTGGAAATCAGCAGTACAAGCCGAACTTGTCAGGATGTGTCACAGTTGAGCTGGTAGTACCCGGGTATACCAACAATGTAACGAAATTTAAGTATGGGTGTGTACCTATGTGCGTGAGGTATAGCATGTGGAAAGCAAACATGGCAGGGTAGTCCACACAACCATACAGGTACCTGACATGTAGGGTATTCAATGTGTTACTCTGGCCGTGTCATGGGCCAACAACCAAAGCAATGATGTATGGGGTGTGAGGAATCTGTGTGTGTGGGGGATGGGTAATGGTGCAATCCTCCAAGGCGATACTGTGTCGTATGCAGAAAAGGTGAACCGGAGGTGTATGAGGGAGCAGTGGGTGAAGCTGAAAGAAACACAAACACATGTATAAACAGCTGCAATACAACCAGACAGTCCATACTGTAGAACACAATCCCACAAACATATGAATATTGAAATGTGAGATACAAATGTATAGACATGTCACCGGCACATACCCACAGATTAGTCCTGATTGAACTGGCCATAACAAATGCAACATACCTGGATGCATAATGGACTACCCAGCATCCCCTCCACATCACACAACCTGCTCCCATACCTGAACGTCCACCAAATCCAGCCATACTTGGCCAACTGGTTTGGTGCAGTCACAGCTACACATAGTGACCACTATGCATATGTAGTAGGTAGTTTCACTCTAGGCAGTTGCAGGATTGCACACTATGTATCCCTTGCATGTAAAACCCCCAGCACATTTTTGTAATGCCAGAAAAATGTTTGTTATTTCTCTTGTTGTGGATCAGTCCAATTTTTGGATATCCCTCATGGGATACATAACCTGTGTAAACATTAGAATGGAAGACACGAAGTCCAGTCCTGTAGATATCTGGACACAAGTTGGAATGTGCATTAGAGGTGCATGACACTGACTAGCCCTTAATGGTCATGCATAACCTACTACCCAGGATCAAACACTTGCCCGTGACGTACGTGTCCCGACATGAATAAGCGGGAGAATATATTGCACACATTTGCATAGTGGCACATGGTATAAGGGTGATGAAGGCACTGATGTAAACAGGATACCCCTGATCCACTGTGTGAGGGACAATTAATGTGTGTGTAGGTGTGACCTGACCAACAATGGTACAATGCCAAATGTCTTGTGACCTTAGGGAATAACTATGCACCATACTGCATGTAACAGTTGCCTAAAGCGGTCACGTCAGGATAGAATAAATGTAATTCGTACAAGAAACAGGCAAACAACAAAAGTGCCAAAGGTATAAGGCTTACAGTTAGGAAACAAATGACTGTTCTAAACCTGCAGTGACCGTGGCTATGTGTTGGCCCAAACAATCTGGTGTCCGCAGTAGGGTTGTCATCTGTCCTGCTTTGTGAAGGATAGTCCATCGTTGGACAGTTGTGTCCTGACAAAAGACATTTCAAATGGCAAATGTCCTGGGATTGTAGGACATAATTATGTCCCATATGTTATGTAATAGTAGCAGAAATTAATTATTGCAGTATCTACAATACCTAAATGTTACAAGAAACAGAATAAGCAAATAAACTGCTACAACAATAGGCTTTTATGTAGGCAAATAAGTAAAGTTCTATCTGTTGTACTGACCGTGGGTATGTGTCAGCTTGTAAAACCTGGTGTGTTCTGAAAATGTCCCATCTTGGCCATGTGAAAAGGTGCCAACCCTAGTCACCAGAATACAGCACAACCTGTACATATGACAATGTCAATGATACCAATGGTCAGAGCATTCGCACAATAACTGGCCTGACCCTTAAAAACTCACAAAGCCAGTGCCCTTTGGGGGAAAGGTGTTGAATGAGAATGACTGCTTACAACAATGAAGAGTACTAGATGCATTTAACTGCAGACAATAAGTAGTATTATGAATCTGTCAACATGTTCCAAGTTAATAGTACTAATATGGTAGAAGTGTCCATGATTGTCCCTGAGTTGTCATAGCCTTGTCCCTGTCACTGTAGACACAAGTCCCCAAGTATCAGAGAGGTCCGTACACAGAAGTACACCAACCAACTGTCCCAGCTGTTGACAAGACTATTGCATACCTGTAGTGATTTCATAACAGATGTCCAGAATAATATTCATTGTATGTATAAATGAATGAAATAGTCAAATGGGAAGGGAAACCACCCCCCAACCTGCATTATGTAGAACCACTCCCCGCCCTAAATTATGTAGCGCCGACCCAATAATGTGGTCAGAGGTGTCCAAACACCTGCGTCTGTAAACACAGGTAGAATGTTAAATTCTGGACTAACTCTGTCCATGTGCTACATCTGATCTTTGAACGGTGAAAGGGCAATGCTAGTCACCAGTCGGCCGAGCCTAAACCCGGACCAGCACATGAAAATCCTGACAATCAAACATGCGTATGTGCGAGGACTATAAGCGTAGGAGTTATGAATATCCTTGGAGTGAGTAGACTCACAGCATGGGTCCAGAGCAGTAGGAAACAGGGAATGTCCTAACTGTAGTACTGTGGTTTTCCCAGCAGGAGAATGGATGCCTGCTGTGTAAGGGAAGAAGTGAGGCATATGTCAGAGTAGCTATGAACCATGGGTATACATATAAATGAGCCAGAACACCAATAGTGTAGTGGTTACAGCATCCGCCCAACGTAAAGGCATTCCCATTGCAAGTATGACTATAGCAAATATTAATTGTGTAATGAATGCCTCTGTGCTATAAAGCCAACAGTTATACATGTAAAGGTGACAGCGTTCGCATGGGTCCATTAACCGGATTCCGTCAAAGTAGTACTTTCATAAGGAATAAGGCACATGTAATCCTAAAGACATGCCTGTAAACATATGTAACTCAGAATAAGTAGATGCAAGTGGGCCTCTTGGTGTACGCAGCTATTAGCATAGCAAATGTATGTTGTCTTCAACAGCTGTAACTTTCATATATATATAGTTAGATAGATGTGTGTATAGAGAAATATCCACAGACATAACATAAATATGCAATAATATAGCTACATAATTATCTATATACACACACACACATATATATATATATATATATATATATATACATATATATATATATATATATATATATATATATTAGGAACGCTGAAAGACAAAAGCAAACCTAAGGGTTGTGAAGGGAATTCAACGCAAGTTAGGAATTATGAAGTGCTCGCAGCATATGTCACATAAAGCTGCACAAGTGTGGGTAGAGCACCACTCTCCACACCAGAGGCAGGGCTATACCAGTGGCCATACCATCGTTAAAGTGCTGCATCAACATTGTAAACAGACGGAATGTAGGACATGTTGCAACCACCTACACTTGTAACCTGCAAATCGTTCGTAATCCATAACACCAGGAAAGGCACGTATGTGCAAATATGAATGGATGGTGAGCCTGTGAATACACAAGGCAGTACAAAATGTGTGTAGGGCCCCAATGCTCATGAGAGGGCAATGTGTCAAGGTGTGTCATGGCTGCGATATCAGGTGTATAATGTATGTTATGCGTGGAAACTCAACACGGGTGTGCAGGAGAAACCATGAATATGCGAGTATGGACACAGGAGTAATAGGGTATGTTGCGCCGGGTGCAATGGAGCGGCCTGTGGAGGTCAGCTAGTACGTAGTTGCGATTCCCAGATAGATCGTCTTTTGCGAGGAGACATGCGTGAATGGGCGTATCATTGTCGGACGTTGTGCGTCAGGTCTGGTAGCCCAGCACGTAAAACATATACGCCACCCATGAGTGGAACGGAGTTCTGCTGTGACAACCCCAAACCGGGAAAAGAAAAAAGACACAACTATAAGAAGACAACAATTTGTCGATGTACAGTCACAGTAACACAAACACGCATCCTATCAACAGTAATAATATGAATGTGTACAGAAACAAACACAGTAGCAGGAATAATAGGCTGCGCATATAAGGAATAGGTGGAATGACACTATCACAACCCAGTTAGCAGCGGCACCCCAGACATGAAAAACTTGCGACATCGGTCTGCTGCATAACGTGCAATATACTGAGCACAAGTTCACCGGAGTGAAGTGTCAGTGTCAGAATGACTAAGGCAATAGTATGCTGATGAAGCAGGGATAAAACCAATACGCATGTGTAAGTGTCCATGTCTGGGAAATGTATAGGTTAACGGACACACAGATGTATATATAGGTAAAAACGTATATATACACATAGCTATAATAATTTACATACACAATATGGATATATATATTTTTTTATATATATATATATATATATATATATATATATATATATATATATATATATATATATATATATATATATTTATACACACACACAAGGATATACTACGGATATATATAGATAGATATATATACACAAACAACAGATAGTGATATATACACATACACACAAAACAAACTATATGTCAGTGTAGATATACACATTCACATAAATAGGTTACTTCACAGCAATTAGGGGTAACATATTTACAGCCTGGGCATTTGTGACTGGGAGGTCCAATAAAGAAACGTTGTACCCCCCACATCGCCCAGCTAGGCCAGACAGACATACAGACAGGCAATACAGATCAATACACTGCCGCCGTCCAAAACACCGGTAGGAAAGGACCAGTGGGAGAGTTCTGCAAGGTCTACACTTTAAACATGGATAACGGTGTTCATTGCAGGACCCCAAAACTTCAGGTATGAAAGAATCTACCGACACTAATACGAGCAGGATGTAGGTGTACATGGAACAGTAGGTTGTGCAAGTGTGATAATACATGGGTTGACAAAATGTACGACATGTGTCCCGAGATGGGGAGAGTGGGCAATGTGTAGGGGTGTGCGCATACCCCAGCTGCGCTCGCAGTAAGTATTTGTCACGTCTGCTGTAGAGGGGTGCCAGGTAGGTGGACCATGGGTTTGCATTATAGGGCTTAAGTGTGCAGGTGCTGGTTGGCAGAGATGTAGTAGGCCCGCCCAGTGAAAGTCATTAATATTCCCATGTGGGCATAGCATACTCCTACACCTCCCAAACCTGAAGAGCACATCTACCGGATAATTTGTAAACCATCGGGGAATACATAGAGACCTACACAGTGCCGTGTACCCGATTAGCATGGACGTCCATAGTTATGTATCTGAATGTAACAAAGTCCAAACAAACACTTCCAGAACTACTGATATTAGGTGAACAGGTGGCGGAATACAGGTAATGACAGATGACAACATGTATGAGTCATAAGCAGCATGTACCTCGACAAACGTGAATGAATACATATGTTCTGTGACTGTGAATGTGTCTGGTTAATAGAACCAATCATCTAAATGTGTCCTGCAGGGTGTTATGCATTGTACCTGATACGGTGTTCAGTCACACTCATTGGTATGTGAGTTCTGCTACTGACGGAAAGTGCATAAGTTGCTGACCACCTCATGTAGATGATAGCATAATAGAAGAGGTTAAACACCCATACGCCTGCGAGGGACACACCCGTCTGGGCAGTTGTGTCTTGCAAAATGACAGTTATGGCACATGGCCTGTGCATACCTCCCAACTGTCCCTGATTTTCACGGACATCCCTGATTTTGACTCAGATTTTAACCCTGTCCCTCTTAATCCCTCCTAAAACTAGTGACTTTTGGAGGAAAGGTGGTGAATTACACTTAATGAATAATGACAATAATTAAGAGTTATAAACATCTTTTACTTCAGAAAATGTGTATTAATTCATATGCTCTGATTCTGTCAATGTTTCAAGTTAATAGCACTAATATTTTAAAAGTGTCCCTGATTGTCCCTGATTTTTTCCTGACTTGTCCCTGATTCTGTTGAGATTTGTCCCCAATCGGTTAAGAGGTCTGGGCCTGTGAGTTCGGGAATGGAAGCTATATAGTGTGTGTAGTGGTGTCAGACATCAGGTTGTTGTATCAGTAACAGCTACATGTAATAGGAAACATTATTATCAATTATAATGGTACATGAATAACCTTAACGTATGCAAACTGTGGAGGTCGTCCATGTACTACTGGCTGTGGGTCAGACCTCTCAACCAATTGGGGACAAATTTCAACAGAATCACGGACAAGTCAAGAAAACACAAGGACAATCATGGACACATTTAAAATATTAGAGCTATTAACCGGAAACATTGACAGAATCAGAGCATATGAATTAATACACATTTTCTGAAGTAAAAGAAGTCTGTAACTCTTAATTATTGTCAGTATTCATTAAGTGTAATTCACCACCTTTCCTCCAAATGTCACTAGTTTTAGGAAGGATTAGGAGGGACAGAGTTAAAATTTGATTCAAAATCAGGGACGGCCCTAAAGATCAGGGACAGTTGAGAGGTATGCTGTGGGTATGTGTTGCCTCGACACATGTGATAGCTCTACATATAGGGTCTATAGGTCTGCCACCAGTCTGAAGGGCCAAAGTGGAACCTGCTCTGTAGAATTGTCAGATGTACCAGGGCAGAACATACTTACAGCCATGCATAGTACTGAAATATACATATTGGAGCAAATCAAAGCGTAGTCTAGCAGCAGTATAGTTGCTTATGCTACTACATATGACATATTGACGTGTCAGGTATACAAGACCTGTAACAAGCAACCAGTGCAGACACCTACAACATCAGAAGGTCCCCTAATCAGGACAGTTGCAATGGCTAGAGTATTGTCCATACCACTCAACTGTCCCTGAATGTCAGGTACATCCCTGAGTTTGACTGAAAGTCTAACTGTGTCCTTCTTAATCCCTCCTAAATGTAGTGGCTATTGAAGGAAAGGTGGTGAATTACACTTACTGACTAATGACAATAAGTAACAGTTATAAACAACTGATACTTTGGAATATGTGTATTATGTCATATGCTCTGATTCTGTCAATGTGTCAAGTTAATAGCACTACTTTTGTAAAGTGTCCCTGTTTTTCATGACCTGTCCCTGAGTCTGCAGAAATGTGTCCCCGATTGGTGGAGAGTTCTGGTATTCTCACATGTGATGTGTGATGAGGGACTGTCCCATGCAAAGTGGGAAAGGTGTCACTCCTACAGTCTCCCGTCGTGCAATCTGAAAGGTGGTCAAAGTGCAGTTGTTATGTGGTAGCATGACTCGGCAGACAGCTGCATTAACAAACTCAAGTCACATGTCAGCATTGCAGAGTATTGGTTCCCATTATCAGGCAGATGGGAGCAGATTGTATGAGGAACATGCATATAATATGATTACATCAATGGACAGGCCGCCGAGTCCGTACAGTCGAATGGCTGCCGTCGCAAAATGGTTACACATACCCGATACTGTAGTCATGTAGTCTGATGTAATACACATCACAAGGGATCGGACACACCCAGCGTGAGTGACAAATGTAAACGGAAATGTCGGAGAGCGAGTGCTTGTAAGCGTGTTTGTCTACCAGTATGCCAGTAGTGCCCTGTCAAAGAAATGTGGAGTGTAAACGTGTATAAGGTGCTATGACCAGAGGTCAGCAGTGCTTACCACTGTACAAACCCACACACAACAGCTTCCACCTGCTGGACTGTGCCTTAACCGGTTTGTATCCAAAGGCATCGGCCTGTCCGCAAACAAAGAACCGCCCTATACACGTGATGGTAGAAGTACCCTGCGCACATAGCTCATGTGAATTAACAATAGACCATGGCATATGTACAGACAATAGACCGCAAACACCATACAGCGCAGAAATCCAACACTGTGCTGGCAGATATGTCCAGTCCACTGGTGTGTGCATGCCTGGCCGTCCTGTGTTTCAGTGTGTGAGCATGCCCAGTATGACTGTTACGCATGTTGTAGACTGACAATACCATCATGTGTGAGAGCATGCAAAGTATGGTCAACTGTATTGCATGTGTCACATGTCTAGATAGTTAGTACCGTGTTGCTGACCCCTCCGTTCTACACAGACAGGTGACATGCTGTGTCTGCAGGGTAGCTAATGGTCATGCAGCATTAACAGTTGCTACATGTCTGTATAGCGTGGGGGAACATGCAACCACAGTCCTACACAGCACCGTGGGTGGTGCACATGACTCTCACATGTGTAGGTGTGACGGGGGCACAGCCAACAGTTGTACACATCTGCCGCTACTGTACTGGTCTGCCGGGTACTCCATGTCAGTCTGTGGACCTACCTAAATTGCTGGTTGGAGGGATACCAGGCTACGTCATTTCCCAGCATTAATTAACAGCAGAGTGGTGTTGGATGTCCTATTACACATCCTACATCAAACAGCCTGGCCTGCTGTCATCTGTGTGTGTCATAGGGGGTTGGAGTCAGTCATTGGGCAAAACCACAGGCCATCGTATATCATTTGTCTGTATTGGTCGACATCTGTCCAGCTGCATGGAACGTGTGTGAGCTGTATGGACACACATGATGGTCAGCCCATAATCTACAGTAGGTAGGACACCCTGTGTACTACAGGCTACCATTGTGACCCCCGTATATGTTACAGAGGTCATGGTGCCACTATGGATGTGTACTGTCTGCTGCCCTAACATTTGGCCACCACAATCACTTGTCTGCTCACATACATACCAGAGCAATGGGTAAGTACACAATCTAATACAACTGCCACTTGTTAGGTCAATAGACATACCCTGGTTGTGTTACGGACTTGAGGACGGTGGTGTAGTGCTGCCTACATCAGATGCACACAGTGCACCTCCCATACATGGCCGATCACAGGTACTGTCATGTCTGGCATCCATTGTACTGTGTGCTGGTCAGAGAGGGGAAATCTGTGGGTACCTACTGTGTCAGTGCATATGCCTTGTGTTGCCTCTTTGCCAAGGGCTGGTCATACTGTGCATGGGCTGTCGCCGACTGTGCCCTACTCAGGTAGTTCCTTCACCAAGTCACACTGTGCCTGTACAGGCCTTGGCAGTGGTGTTGGGCTCTGTGGCCCTGCCCCATGCTGTTCCTGCTGCAACTGTTACTGCCGGATAACATTGTGTAGCATAGCAAATAACATAACAACATGTATGCATGTAGCTTGTGACTACAGCAGAGCCCCAACAGATGTGTCCGTATACCAGAACTGTGAACCGAGCATCCCAAACATATGCACATGTATATGTCTTGCCTGTGCATCCGCCTCAGTATGGTGCGAGTGTTCCAGTGTGTGTGCATTGCTGATGGGTGTTATAAGCCACTACACCAGTGTTTACCTAGCATCCGCCACTAGGAGACTGTAGGGGATGTCCACATAGGCATTGGTTTGCTACTGCTGTATCAGACGCCATATATCGGACACATCACAGCTTCCAGGGCAGACAGCACACACATTCAGTCTCATGCCCTGGCCATCGCATAGGGCCTAGCTGTTGGAGGGTATGCCTCTGCACTGACTGTAGGCCCTACCCTGCTCCCCGGGTGGTGCTATGTGTGCAGGATATAGCACCCAAGTACCCCAGGGTACTCATCCATGTGGTCGAACAGATTCATATTGCTGGTCCACTAATCACATGTGTGGAGGACCTGTACATGCTCACTAGCATGTGTTGACATGGCATCTGTGAACTGGTGCAATACTCTGGATGCAGATGCCTGTGTGATACCCATGATATCCCCAGTTGTGCTGTGTGAGGTACCTGTGGCTAGTACACCTGGGACAACACATCCCATGGTATCCACTGTGATGTGTTCCCCTCGGCCTGTCTGATGTGTTAGGCACAAGTCAACAAGCTGCTGTAGGAGGTCTCTGTCCACCCCATAATGCTCCAACATCCCCAGCCCATGTAGACCCTGATATGTCACCCTCGGTCTATAAAGTCTTATGTCACCCCAGTAAGGGTTGTTCGGCAGCATACACATCCGCACTGCCCCAGCCTCCTGCACATGTTGGTATATGTTGTCTCCTGCAGCCCATGTCATTTGGTTGGACTGTGTCATGAAATGTCCCTACAGGTATACACCGGTGGTTTAGTGTGGATGAAACATGTGTGTAGGCTGCTTGCGCTCATTAATGTACTGTTCATGTGTGGGCTGGCCATGTCATCAGTCGATTGTGCTGATCAACACCTGTTTGTGCAGCCTGGACACCCTGACTACCCCACCACTTCTGTCATCCCTCCCAAAATCACCAGGCAGGTATAGACACACCCCTAGCTTAGGTTTGCTAAGGCAGGAGCAGTCCCGAGGCACAGTTCTGCAATGTACGTACGGTATGCCTGACCCCCCCTCCCATGCTGTCAACTTTATTCGAGACCTGCACCTGGCTGACTACACACATACACTCCAGGGACCAGCAACACACCCTGGTGATAAATGTGATACACCATAGTCAACCTCATCTGTATAGTATAGTCTTCTAATGAATAGTTATATGACTCATACCGAACCTCCAACATATTATCCACTACTCGGTGTCACTCAGATCCTCACACTACAGCAACAGGTGCCTTACCATCCCCATATTCGATGTCCCATGGTCTGCCCAGCAACAAAATATCCGGTGTCTACACGACTACAACCCATGGCCCTGCACACCACAGACGATTTGCATTAACACCACGCCATGGCAGATATACACAGATCCCAGGTTATTACGTACAGATCATCTGGCACAAATAGTCAATAGTGCTGATGTCCGCAGACATATGTTCACATCTGTGTCCACCTCTACATCTACATATATCACATATATTATTTGTAGACACATATACATGGACATATATATATGTATATAAACATACACACATATACATGTACACACATATGTAGATATGGCATTGCTATCACAACAGTGAACCATATGACAGTAATGCATGAGACAGGAATGGAAAGGAAACTACATGTGCCACCTGCATCATGTAGTGTTGTTAATATCAAGGCACATGTGTTATGTTGCGTCACACGGGTCAGACCATAGCAAGGGTAAGAGTAGGGATACTGACAGTTACTCACCAGACCTATTGGCAACTTTATGTGTTGACAACCCAGTGTCTTAGCAGAATATGCAGGCTGTGGACATTAAATAGGTCAGCAACAAAACAAACTGGACACATCCTGCAGCTAGCCACCCACAGATACCAACACATACAGTATAACTGCCAAACACACACCTGCCATGTCCTGAAATCGAGCATCTACCTGTCTAGTCTACCACACTATAGCATTATGCAGTAACAGAATGCGCTACCGAGTTCCGGCCTCACCGCACTCCCACAGGCATACTTCTAGGCAGATGACATCATCCGCAAAGGCAAATACCCTGATAGGGAATGTATGCGGTATGAGCCGTCTAAAAGCATTACTGTGTTCCCAGGCAGCTGGAAACACACACACACACACACCTGGTAGGGCTGGTAGTTGAACATACACCTAACTATCTTATCATACTACAGCATTACGCAGTTACAGAACACGCTACCGAGATTGCTGAATACAGTACTCCCAGAGGCATACTTCTAGGTGGGTGACATCATCCGCAAAGGCAAAGACGCCGCTAGGGAATGTATGTGGTGTGAGGAGTCTAAAAGCATTACTCTGTCCCCAGGCAATTGGAAACACACACACACACACACACACTTGGCAGCGGTTGCAAGAGAACACTTGGCTTAACAGCGAGGTGAACATACACCTAACTACCTTACTTTACACCAGCATTACACAGTTACAGCAGGATACGCGACTACTACCGACTGTACTCAGGGCATTTCTAGTTGGGCAGTGACATCAAAGAAGGCAGGCAAAGGCCAATAGGGTGTGAGTGTGTGTGGAGCCATCTAAAAGCATTTCTCTATTCCTAGGCAGCTGGAAACACACACACACACTTGGCAGGGCTGGGAGTCGAACATAAACCTAACTATCTTAACACACTACAGCATTATGCAGTTACAGAAGGCGCTACCGAGATTACTGAGTGCAGTACTCCCAGAGGCATACTTCTAGGTGGGTGACATCATCTGCAAAGGCAAAGACGCCGACAGGGAATGTATGTGGTGTGAACCATCTAAAAGCATTACTCTGTCCCTAGGCAGCTGGAAACATGCACACACACTTGGCAGGGCTGGGAGTTGAACAAACATCTAACTACCTTATCACACTATAGCATTACGCAGTTACAGAATGCGCTACCGAGATTACTGAACACAGCGCTCCCAGAGGCATACTTCTAGGTGGATGACATCATACACAAAGTCAAGGACACCGATAGGGAATGTATAGAGAGTGAGCAGTTTGAAAGCATATTACTGTCCCAAGGTAGACGTAGACAAACACATGGCAGTGGTGTGATCGGGGCAACTAAATATCTATGGAGCACTACAACAACACTACATAGATATGGGACATGCCACAGACAGTACACCCTTCAAGACTGTCAACCAGTGTGTTCAATGTAGGCATCCATCGTGACGTTGAAAATGGACATCTGTTGCCTGGATGACCACCATCGCTATACAGGATGTCAATGGCTATGCCCATACACAGAGGCACATCACCAACACAAGGTGTCACTGGGCATGCCCACAGACTTAGTATTACATGTCCATTTGGAATGTGCTGTGTGTCCATCTGCACAATGGTGTACTGGGCATGCTCACACAGCAGTTGCAAAGGGCCGTCTTGCATGCACAAAGATTCTAAACACGGAAGGGCGCAGTTTGGAATGTACTGTGTGTCCATCTACACAACGGCATACTGGGCATGCTCACATGCTTAGCAGTTGCAAAGGGCCGTCTTGCATGCACAAGGATTCTAAACACAGAAGGGCGCAGTTTGGAATGTACTGTGTGTCCATCTACACAACGGCGTACTGGGCATGCTCACACACTTAGCAGTTGCAAAGGGCCATCTTGCATGCAAACGGATTCTAAACATGGAAGGGCACAGTATGGTGTTACTGTCCCCACGTACATGAATGCCACTCACATGTACTGACCAGTACACACTCAGGAGCCATCGCAGATGTCTCAGGTGCAGATCACAGAGGTACAGATCACAGTCTACAATGTAGTTCTCAGACATCACCATGTCGTTGGGCCAGCAATACACAGCCATACATAACCACAACACTGTGTGACTCATGACCAGTGGACTGTACATAGGTTTACAGCAACTGTGCAGACTACACATGTACCGACAGGGTTCCATCATGAGTTATGCATTGCAATGATACCACTGTAATAACCAGTTCGGCTCTACACATACCAGGGGCCCTGGGTCTTACACAGCTGTGACAGATGACTGTCGCTGTACACCAAAGAAGACACATGTTTGGATATGACATACATGTAATCGCAGTGGATATGTGCATGGACCACTCACACAACACATATGTACATAGCATAGCTTTTGCTGTCCTCCGTGCAGACAAGTGTCTACAGCAATCAGATGCACACAAATGGAAGGTGGGTCTATGGCTGTTGAATGCTAACAGTACATGAGGTAGCAATGTTGACTGAGGAGACATTCCCTCTGTACTAGTTACCCATGACACCCATCATATCATACAACAGTCCATGTGTTATGTATGTCATCACACATGTCCACCAATTGCAATGCATACAAACATGGCTACATGACAGGCATGTAGGACCAGCACACATGTACAATTTGTACTGTGCATGCAGCTACCATGCATGTGTAGTAGCTGATGCATGTAACTCATCTGTGCCTAACAACAACATGCAGTTGCAATGCAGCCCCATCATTGACACCTGTATATGCTGACATACTGACAGTATGGTAGGATGTACATCGGGTATGGATGGATGTGTGTAGAGAAAGTGGTGATCCACCTGTGCAGATGGATGTTTGCCGGGGATGGCTCACAGGTATGTCACACGCCATCCTACCATTACATGTGCAAACAGTACGCTATGTTACTGTTACTTGACAATGAAGACATAAAACTTACACAGCAGTCAGGTGTTACTGACTGTATGTCACCTGACACATGTAACACTTACATCCTCCCCTGTGCATATAGCACCACAATTGCTGGACGTAGCGTTGGTACACATAATGCGGCCAATACTGCTGCATGTCTGTCAGACGTATCATCATATAGCAGGTGTATCATTCACAGTACTGCCATGTGTGTTTGCTTGTGTGACCATATATGCCACATATGGTGGGGATTACATCCCAATTGTTACACAGCCCTGTACACTGTTGTAGAGATCTGTACATACTGCAGTGTGGAAAGCATGACGTAGGCAGGGGTGGTGTGTGTATCACACACATCAGCTATCTGTATGTGTATGACATTTGTGGTCTCCACAGTGTGTGTGTGTATGTATGTATGGCTGTCTGGAGCATGGAGTGAGGGTGTATGCTACCATACAGAACACACAGGATCTGTAACCCCTCATGGTGATGCAGTCTACTACCCTGTTGATGACATTGGTCACAGCAGTACTGGCTACCTGTACATGTTCTTTCTCTGTGTCGCGTTGTGTGGGTGCACAGTACTGTGAGGGTGATGACCACATAGGCAGGGGTCCTCACCTCTACACTATGGGGTGTGCGTTATAGTGTTGTTGACCCCGTGAGTGTGGGCATGTTCCTGTAATGTGACAGGGTGTTACTGCTACACAGTGAGGCCTCCTGCTATCAGGTGGCCTCTAACGATATCATTGGCCGGACCGCTGTGTGCAACCACTGCACCATGTCAACATACCTGTGATGTGACCTGGTATGGATGTCACATCTCTAGCCACTGTAGCCTATTAAACTGCTCACATGCTTCTGGATCAGTATATGTGTGGAGATCTGTGGTATGTTAGCCTTTCCAAAAGTCAGCTTGAGGCTACGTATAGCATGCTGATATTGCCATAACTGCCTGTGAGTACTCCACAGTTACACATGGGAGACTGCAAACACTGCTACCTGTAGGCACATGCAAATAGACCATAAGGAGGGAACCAGGGCATTATTACCAACATGCTGTTACTGTTGTTACCAAGACACATACTGTGAACATATAACAATGCATGCTAAACCTGTACTACATGGTATGTCTAATGTGTGTGTTAATAGTACACAACTAATGTAATATACACTTCTCACTATTCCTACACAACTAATGTAATATACACTTCTCTCACTATTCTTACACAACTAATGTAATATACACTTCTCTCACTATTCTGTTCACCCTGTGCATCAGACCATTTGAGCATGTCCCTGCACTGATGGTGTGGATGACAGGGATGTGGCACAGGCTTCATCATATGCACAGGATGATAGTGTTTCCCAGGGGTATAGGCTGCACCAATGGATGACATCATGTGGGTGGGTAAGGGCCGGTGATATGATTGGACATGTCTATTCAGTATGCATGTGGGTGTTGTGGTGCCCTACAGATGTGTTTGCTGTGTGCATGTATGTGTGCACACAGTTCTGCCTTTTGTGAGGCCTACACAGGGGTATCATTGACAGCTCCAGATTGTACAGACCAGATTGTACAGCTCACTGTGTCCGGCTACGTCCACGTGACCTGTGCCTGCCAGGGGTTGCACGGGCACTACCAGGCGGAGGTACAGATTGGCTACTGTCCGACGAGACATGTCCACTGGAACAGTGTCCCCACTGGGAATGTCCAGAGCCACGTCCACGTGGCCTGCTGTGTCCTGGTGTGGACAGCGCAGTACCAGCTGCACTGCTACTGCTACCAGCACTATGGGAGCAGGCATGTGAGGTGGCACTCTCACGCTGAGAGTAGCTGGCCTACGTCCACATGGCCTACGCCTCACTCCTACCAGATGTTCCAGCACAGACAGCTCATGCTCACGGATTGCCATGCCATGGTCAAGGATTCCGACCATGTCACCCAATCGCATGTTCAGAACATCAGCAATTTGCTGTTGAGCATTTGCCAATGCCTGGATGTTGTCATTTAGGGTACGGATAGCATCCCTCTGCAGCCTCTGGCCTTCTCTGTTCTGCCATTCAGCACATGCCTGTGCTGCCATTACAGTCTGGAACATGCGTCTGGTGATACCAGCTGCTGCACTCTGTCCTGCAGGTGCATGTCTACCAGAGGTCCTCCTATGAGCAGCACCGGCCACATACCTGTGTGGCACATCTGCGGTCATTACACTGACACCATGGTGTGGAGACACACCTTCTGTAGCCACCACATATTCCTGTTCCACGCTAACAGATGCTGACTGTCCTTCCTCCATGGCCACTGGTGATGCGGTATGTGTTGGCAGCAGAACTGTGTGCAGGGAAGTGGGGGACATTGCTGGGATGGCAACCATTGGCACAGATTCAGCCTCTGACAACCCTGCCTGTACCTGATGCATATGTTCATCACTGCTAGTATCTGTGGGGACACTAACATCAGATGGACCGCAGGAGGGTAACGCACCTACATCACCTGTGAATGCAAAGAAAGACTCTAAATTACAATAGACACACACACAGACACACACACACACACACACACACACACACACACACACACACACACACACACACACACACACACACACACACACCATGCATGTGATTTGACAGATGGCATGCAGCATGCCTGTGATACAGTAGATGGCATGCAGCTCAGACATTAATAGTGTTAGTTAGCATACCTCCCTGGGGTGCACACTACAGCAAGCAGGTGTCATATCAGTAGCCATGCAGTTCACACAATCATGGTAGTATGCATGCATCCTTGTGATACACCATGTGGACCAGAACAGGATAAAAGTACACATGGCTGACGTTGCCTTGAAATGTAATCTGCTGACGTGTGCATTCACATGCATACATGTCTGACACAATGGTATCCTGACATGTGTACAGCGTGGTAATGGGCATCACATTACGGTGTTGTCTGTATGCCCTACAGATAGAATGCATGTTTAGCAAATGTGCATGAGCATGGAAGGGTAGTGTGAGCCATCTACATTGCTATACAGTGTGAAGTACAGACACTGTGCCATTGCATTGCATCATGAGGCATCTATATTGCTATACAGTGCATAATATGCACACATTGCATAGCCATAACTGCATGCATACCCATGACATAACTGTGGATTGTGACCCACGATGCTGAGGTGTATACACACCAAACCATGCTGTGTCATGTGACTGGTCACTGGACGACCTACAGGTGACAACCCTGCACAACTACTACAGAGTCTTAGCTGCCTGGCAACCATGTCCACACATAGCAGACTTGTCAATTCACCATGTCCCACATGACATTGATGTACCACACACATGAGGTGCACAGCTAATGGGGATGTCCTGCAGCAGCAAGGGAAATGTACAGTATCTGTGGCCTGATGTGGTGTCAATGTCTGTGGAAGCTGTACAGGTGACTACTGTCATGCTATGACAGTCGTGATGTTCAACACATCTTATATGGTAGACTTCAGTGACACCTCCACTAGCTGTGCACAGGCTTTTAGGATATCCAGTGTACCACATCAACTGTATAATCAGTCAACTAAGGCTATAATTGGACCATGTGTGGACAATGTGCAACAGGGTGTATACACATCACATCTACTGTGTAACTATGTGTCTCTGGCCATCCCCATGGCCATGTGTGCACATGTGTTGGCCAAATGTGTGTGATGGCCATCTATCTCACATGTCTGTGTTGTCCCATATGACATACACCCATAGATGTCAGATATGTCACCATCCACATGGCTATGCAGACAACGGGTTGTATGTGTGGTATGTGGGGTATGGGTTATGGGATAGTTTGACAATATTACAGCCAGAACAGTACATGTCTGGGACATGTCAGATGGCACATCACAATGTGTGCACCCATTGCAGGGGCATATAACACAATGGTGACTCCTGTGGGCTGCCCATATCACAGCTCACTGTGTGGTACTGTTTGCGTACCACACGTGTTGTTCCAATGTATAGTACATATGCCTACATTGTACAACACCTCCACTGTTGTATGCACAGCTGTCCACACATGTAGCAATGACAAATACTGTGGTTTCATGTCGGTGTATTATTTCGTTTGTATATATTGCACATGGGTGGCCAGTGTGAATGATGGGTGATGCGACCTGTATATTGGGACTGGAATGAACATCAAGTGTACAAGTGTTAAC
Organism: Protopterus annectens; assembly: GCF_019279795.1. Taxonomy (NCBI): domain Eukaryota; kingdom Metazoa; phylum Chordata; order Ceratodontiformes; family Protopteridae; genus Protopterus; species Protopterus annectens. The sequence continues at coordinate 1,232,604,292 of NC_056744.1, forward strand.
TGGCCACATGGTGAATAGATCTATGCTTTAACATGCCTGATACTGATGACAGTCTCACCTGCAACAGACTGATGTCTGTGCGGCACGCCAGAGATACCTGTATAGGGGTGACACAGCAGTTTGAACATTATCCATGACTGTATGACAGCCACAGGGTGCACTGTGCATGTTAACACATTTGCCTGTACAATAGCATATAGTATGCACATGTGTGCATACACAGGGTAGCATACTGAAGTATGCAGCATGTGTGTCAACATACCTTGCATATGATGTTACATTACATAATGTACAGTGACACATGCAACTAAATGGGATATAATAGCCATATGTGCAGTACTGACTTACCAGGCAACTCCAGGCTCATTGGTTGGGAGACACCCACCTCCATGATGGCAGCTAGTGTTTGTGGATGCTGTTCTGAGGGTGTCCCCAGACTGGCCAGTAGCTCCTCGGTGTGTGTGAGTGGGGGCTGGGTTGGTGGCCCACCACCTGTTCCACCTTGTTCCCTGGCGATTGCAGTGGCATGCTGTTTTGCATGTCGTATCAGGTCCGTGCAGTGTCTGCACACCTGCTGGTAGGTGCGGTTATGACCACCCACATCATTTACCCTCCTGCGAAGATCCCGCCACAGGTCATCACGCTGCTGGGCATGCTGTATCACATGGCTGAACAACACCTTGTAGTTCTCATGGAGGTACGGGATGAGGACATCATCCTCCTGGCAGCTGTATGGTGGCAGGCGTGTACGAGACATTATCTGTAAGACATAATGATGGTGACAGGTCACAGTATCAGAGATGTACAGAGATACTGCTGCACATACATTTCTAGTAAATCTAGTATATCTGCACAGTTATCTTTGCCAATCTTCATGACACTGACATGACTGACATGTTTGTGTCACACGCATGTAACACCCGTTATGCATTGGATATCATCACCATATATGTGTGTCACCTCATTACATTGTTCATACTCCATGAGAATGCTGTCTTGATGTACGCATGTCTTGATGCTGTGTATATGTCACATATCAACACATATACTGCCTTAATGGACTTGAGCAGTGACAATGCACACATACGCATGAAAACCTTTACATGCATGTGTTTTGCCATATACATCTACACGGCACTGTACAGCTGTTCAGCATCCTGCCACTGATCGCCTGTGTTGCATGTGTGATAGACATGGGACAATGGCTAGTCAGACGTCATTCGCAGGGATGGTTATCAACTATAGCATGTACAGGCAGGGTTTCCTAGCTGTATCCGACAGCCATTTTGCCACCGAGAGGTGCATCAATGCCACATTACTGATCCAGACAGTTGATACTACATCTACCATGCGGCCATCACATCATGTATGACAGAGATGACATGTGCAGCTTTGATGGACAGGGTTGCATGGTATGGCGGGAGTATGTCACTTGTATGTCACAGGGATCTGCCCAGCATGTGGCGATCCTAGTAGTAGGATGGTGGCTGTCCATGACGTATGTCTTTCAGATCAGGATATGGACATGTAGTATGTCCAACATCATAGTGTAGCACATGTCTTTATGCAAGGTAGACTGTCCAATGATCTCCATGCTCATGGATGGCACCCTGCCATGACATGTGTACCTTGTATGACTACCTAAGTGGCCTAGAGATGTCACCAACTCAGGGAGGTGAACTGCACAGTGCCATCCCTTACAAAGTGTCCATAATGTTGACCGCAGCCTAGGTGGTAGTTAATGGATACAGGGATATTCACCTAGCAGTGACAATGCTGATATCATCCGTCAGAATGTGCACATATGTCACACACCTCACCCACAAAGCCCATTCTGTATGTTGTTCACAACACTGAGACAGCTATTGCTCATAGGTCATGGCCATTCACATCCTTACATACACAGATGCCTCACATTTGTCTGTGTGGTATGGGCTACAATGAGGGTGGAGTACAACACATTAACCCTGTTTTACTGTAGCTGGCACTGGTGTGATATGCACATGTCACTCTGGCACCTTTTGTAGTGTAGATTCTGTCAACAGTCCACTGGTAGAACACTCCTGTGACATACAAAGGTATATGTAGTCAAACATCCGTACTGTCATGTACATCTGTACTGCTAACATCCACATTGATAATGGTTCATGGACTTGCAGACCATACTCAGCAGGGTTATAGTGTGGTGCCACCAATTATGACTGTCGTCACCACTTGTGGGTTGATATTATCCAACACCCTATCTGTATTGTATGTTCATGCTCAGCACTTGTTCAGAACTTGTGAGCACTTCATGAGCTACTGATTAATATAGCACCCATTCCACACCATTTCTCACAAGTACGCTGTCTGTCCTTACATTTCCAGCTTGCTTACAGTGCAACAGCTGTTGTACACACGTAACTCACATATCTTGTGAGACATGGTTGTATATACAGGCATGTCCAACTGTCACGTACCACTGCTATTGCCTGTCTATATGATGAATATGTTGTACATGTGGCAATAGAGCAATTGTCTCATGTACACAGTCAATGCTCACCTCCCAACATACAACACTACAGCCTGTGGGAGATGCACATATGCAGCCCTGCTGGGGGTAATGCTGTCACCAACCCTGACTGCACCTGACAATCATGTGGGGATGTGTAACATTTGCAACACACCCCACTCATTACATAGTCTCGCAAGATCTCCACCACCACAGGCCATACATATGAGTACAATCTGTGCAGTACCTCTCCATACTCTGTGTAGGCACCAAAGTCAGCCCCATCACCAAACACAACAACAACTTATAGCCCACAGACTCATGTGTGCCCATCACATACAGCCAATAGGGTGTTATAACAAACACAACACACCTGTCATAGGTGACTCTGTAGGCGGTCACACTGATGTTCCACTCAGCAGGCTACACAAGGCAATAGTCACTTACATCTTGCTGTCAGGTAACTGGTTCTGCAACATAACCTATGCACCCATGCCACACCTCACCAGGTACAATTTGACTGTCATTCTCCATGTTAGTGTGACTGCCCTGAGATGCAACTTCACAGACTACGTGTGCAGGGACATGCAATAGCTCACCAGTCTTCTAGCCCTGAAGATATGGGCCAAGCCCTGGGGAGCATTATGCATTCATCCAGACCTGATACCACTGTACAATGACTGACTGTGTCACTTCAACAGTTGCCTATGCTTCTGCTGTCATTCCACAGGTATCTGGTATCTATCCGCTTTGACTGACATGGTCAACAAAACAGGATGCTTTGGCACAGATGACCTGCACCTCTCAGCCCTGGGAGTACAGATAACATGTAAGGCTCTTGCTGCTTCTATGCTGCCTGTCTTGCACAGTTTCCAATAACATTCACCACCAGAACGGGAACAGGCAATCCAAACATGGGGTCATGTGACGCAATGTTGACATCTTCATCTCTGCTGCACGCAGGCAAGGCACTCCTTATAATGGACAACTTCAATATGTCTGCAGTGACTGGGACCTGCCTCTAGGCTGTGCAGAGCACACCTGCAATGACAGGTTATACACAGACCATACCTTTCAGTCATGTAACCTGGACCGGCACACCCACGGCTGAGGTGTTCCCATATTCCACTATGTTGTATACACATCCTGGCTAGTTACTTAGCACAATGCATCAGAGGTGCTCCATGTGCAACTAACTGTGGCCAGAACTGCTACACACATTGTAACAAGCTATGGATTCAACAACATACCCCATGCTTACCAGACCTCATTTCTTGGTGTACTGGACAGTAGGGCTCAGACAGGTACTACTGATATGAGACTGACACTACCCCACACATAACTGGGATAGCCACTCATGTACCAACACATTAGGCCAACGCTGCCTGGAATTCATAACCTCCACTCGACTGGATCAACCCATACACACCACCTCCAAGACCAACAATATCCTTGACATGGACACTACCAACATGTGACTGGTGTTCCACACCTGGGGTTATCCCCTCATTGGTGGATTCCGAGCAAATGCTAATCACCCCTGTTATCCACATCCTGGCACCGCACCCTTCACGGCATACACAGTACAAGAGTACTACAACACCTACTACAGACATCTTATGACAGCAGTAGTTAACGTCATGACACCCATGCAGATGGACAATGCAATACAAATGCTGAAACATACCCCAGTGCACTTCATTAGCACTTACATGACTGCATGGATCATGCTATTCCACACAGAGCCATGATGGTACCCACCAGATAACGGACACCACTCTGGTGGTCCAGTTCTATGGACATAATTTACAACAACAGGTGGAGGCTGTTGCAAAGTGGAGTACAATCCCATGGGTGAGGTAACTCACTGGTCAGCCTCAGTAGGGCTACAGGATCCCTCATCACATACTCCAAAACTAGCTACCTAAACATTACTGCGACACATTCCAGGGTGTACCACAAGGCATTATGGAGGTATGTCAGTAGTCAATGGCAATACCCACATCTGCTCTGACATACAAAAGTTACTCAGGAACATTACAGTACCAGGTGATGTTGGCAACATGCTGGCGGATGGGTTCACTGCTAACATTACACCCTCTCACTCCCTACAGGGCCACAATCCATGCAGGAACGTTGATGTGTCCCTGCATTCATACCTCCACAGTACTAACCTGCACTCTCTATGGCCTGGAACACTGGCCCCATGTGACCGTCCAACATCCCAGGCTGTGATTTACACAAACCTCTGAACGACATGTTTCCCCACTTGGCCACCATATTCAGTAATAGCCTTGTATCAGACATTGTGGACCCTGAATGGCACAGAGCAACAGTTACCACACTCCACACAGGTGGCACCACAATGCACAAGGGGGACTATTGCCCTACACACCTGACTGGACTGTTCTGCAAGGCTATGGGGCACATCATCATGGAAGTCATTCACAGAGACATTGGTGGGCTCTGGTCATTTGCTGCCACCAAGGTTTGACTTGTTAGGGCCATAGCATGGCTCCTACACCTGGTGGACTCCTTTCATACAGTTGCCAGGGTAGTTGATGACTACACAGCACCGTTCTCCATTCTGGTATTGACAACATACACATCCACCTGCACATCGACCCCTATGTCTCAGGATGTTATGCAAAGTGGCTCACAGACAGGACACACACAATGAGGGTAGCATACCATAGTACCTACTGTATTTCAGTTACAGTTGGCATACCACAGTCCTCAGTCATAGGGCCCCTCATGTTCGGTATATGCTTCCCTGAGGTACAGGCTAGCACAGAGGGACTTTCCCTGCCTAGCTTTACAAACAACTGCATATAAAGCACCATGATTGATCCACCATCTAATACTGACTCCCTCCATAAGGGTGTCACTGTGACGGATACCTGATATCAACATCATGGCCTCAAGCTGCATGACACAAGGTGCATGAACATCTCCTTTGCATTACACCATTCACCCACTATCACATAGGTGGTAGTCCCCTACATACATGTCACATTGTACATGATTGTAGTACACATGTATGTCGCACCCACTCCTGTGATAACCATATTGCCACTGTGGCGTGGATATCCTTCTACGTGGCCACACTTATCTGTACTGGGCTTGTAGCTGGAACAGAGGCACCCATTGTACCTCTGAACTCCAGACGTATACACACATTCAAGGGTACAACACCCCATTTAGGGTGTATCTTACACAACAGCTATGGCTTTACATACCACAACATTAACAAGCCGTGATGTTTATTGAGCTCCGACGGTTGAAGTATGCAGCAGAACTACGAACACCACGTCTGTACACATTTGCATACTACATACTCAGGGGTGACCTCTGCTGAACAGACAGGGTTCATGTCCACAACAATATTAATGGATATACTCCACATAAACGACATAAGCAAAAGCCACTGTGAGCAACATGCTCATGGATATGTGCACACATGCAACGATGAGTGGGATGTGCTTGAGGGTTACATTCCCAAACCAGACACTCACCATGCCTTGGAACATGATTCCTATGTACATCACACAGGGACACTCAGTGGCACTGTTCATGTGATACCTCATTTGGTGGATGGGAGACACATGTACGCCAGGGATCACTGCAGTGGCTGTGCTGTGCAGAGGTGCAGGTAACACATGGCTCTGCTGTTCACAGACAGGACACTACCTTAGAGAGGTGCCGCTGATGTGAACACTGTAGTTGTGCTTACACATAGACTTGCCAGACTGCTTAGTACCCCACTATGAACCTGTGAAGCTATTACATGTCCTTTGTGCATGGTTAATTGAGTAGGCCTTCTATTTAGATTAGCTATCATGCTAATACAGTGTCCCGTGACTACAAGCCATATGTATCCTGTTATTGTATATTGCACATGCCAATAGACGATACCTTTGGTATGCATGATATGCCTGTTATGTTGTATAGCATATCTGACATATCTACCTACAATACTGTACATTACACATATTTTACATAGTATCCCATAATGCAAAGCATACTTGCACAGCGGGACCACCTTAGAGATGTCATTGTCATTATATGCCCATACACATGCCTACTGTGACAGTATATCAACATATACTATACCCTGCTATGGCACATACTTGTTGGACATGCCCTACCACTGACGGCGGGTGGTATGGAATTGTTCTGTTTAAAGCCCTCATGTAGCATCCCTTGTGGTGTCTGTGATGTTTACCTTGTGGCCCACTGCAGGACACATAATTTCTACAAGCGTTACTATGCTCAGCAAGACATCACTACATAAATACCTTTTCCCACTTTATGCATTGTGGACACTTTTAATTAATACAAAACAGACTATACATACACTAACATAATTAATACAAAACAGGCTACACATACACTTACATCGAGTGTTCTACATACCTTGTTATCGTTCCTGACTTTTGTAACTATCTCTCTTACACTGTTTAAACAGTTCTATGGTATGAGCATATGGTTTGAATGTCTGGCAAGTCATCCTTATATATGTCAATACCTGTAACATGTAGTTTCCTGCCACCAGTTTGTGTTCCTGAGTGACTTATTACTTGCACATCAGCTGTGCAGCCACTCCATTCACCAATTAAGTGGCAACAGTGGGGTATAATTGAATTCTCCACTTGGGCATTGCCCATTTGCCCTACCTTCGGGGAGACGGCCTGTATTGTGTTTTGTTGTGTGTAATTGCCACTGCTATGTGTAGAGACATGTATATTTGGATTCATGTCCCCCGTGGATTGTGTGTGATGACTAGAGTATGTGGCTCTACATGTGAGTGTACCTGTCATCCCAACCATCTGATAAGGGACTATTGCAAACAAAACCTGTAACATCGCCGTTTGTTCCATTATACAATGGCTACGATTTCAAATGGTGCCTTTAAATGTGCCTCTCACAAGGTGTGTTAGCGCTTCTGCAGATGTAATTGACTGACTGGATGTTTGTGCTGTAATTACAGTCTGTATTGCTACAGTTTCTAATGTGGGGGGTGTAGGTGGGTGTACGTAGCATATACAGGTTTGTAGGGCTAGCATTTCTACATATTCCATATATGTGTGTGTGAGCTCCTTCCCTAATTAGTTAGTAGACTTTTGTTACGGGATTATATATTGGGCCGTTGTTAATTGGTTTCTATATAGTATGCAGGTGAGGTTGATACTTCCATACCTCCGGAATTACAGCGATATGTAAAGGGATGTTTCTAAATTACAGCTGTCTCATGTATTTCTGTCCCAGATATTTGCAGTCATTGCAGTTGTGTTGGTAACTGATCCTCTTTGGCATGGGTTGCCACCTTTTCAAATGGCCATTGTGGGACACTTGTGGGACACACATCGGTGTTTACAGGCCGAAACATACCCACAGTCAGTTCACAGGATAGCACATACTTTTATCCTCAATACATACATATTGTTGTGGGACTTTGGCTACTTATCATATTGCATGTAACATTTACGTTTCTTACATACAGGCATAACTATTTAATGCAAGTGTTACATAATATATGGGACATAATAATGTCCTACAATCTTGGACAGTTGCCCTTTGTAATGTTTTATGTCAAGACACAACTGCCCAGGGAGGAGCTGTCCCTCCTAATGTGGGACAGGTGGTAACCGTATGCCTATGGCTAGCTATACCCACACCTACCGTAATGATCTACATCCGAGTTGGCACTAACAGACACACAATGCGGACACACACATTACAGTTACACAGAAACGCACACGGCACCCTCAACACACACATACACAGACTACGGCAATCACAAACACAGTTGAACACAGTAGCTACGTGGACCGCAACACCAGCAGCGGTAACTAAATGTCCCTTCATATGGTGATAATATTACTTGCGGTTCTAGTGTTCCGGTACTGCGTTCTTTCAGTCTTTCAGCCTCGTGGTTACGCATGTCGGTATGTGACACATTCCATAGTTGGCAGTATCCTATTTATTTGTACCTCCAAGGTTTTATGAATGTCGTTGACCTATCTATATATTTCCAGATATCGGTGAATCCGTATATATCAACATATATCACTCTATCACCCTTTCTATCTGTATTATATATATATATGTATAGATATATATATATATATATATATATATATATATATATATATATATATATATATATATATATATATATATATATATATATATATATATATATGTATATATATATATATATATATATATATATATATATATATATATATATATATATATATATATGACAGGGAAAGTGAGAGGCAAACTACACCTTTCATTGTGTACTTGGTGTATACTGTTTCCCGGACTCCGCACATTTGTGTCTGAACCTGTCACATTACACACCTGCCATAGGTACATCTTGGCTACCATAGTGTTAGGTGATTGTGTACATGATTGCGTGTTCTACTCCTGGCAGTGTTTGTTTTACCCTTCAGAGAAGGCGCTTTTAGTACAGGGGTGAATAATGCTGGTTTCACCTGTTCTGGACATCATTGACTGTGATCTGCATGATATTCAGAGAAGCTTAGCCCTGTTTCGCGCATATCCGTATAGTCATATTTAAATTACGCTTACCAGCACTGGGCAACGTATATTCCCGCTAACATGTGCTAAACATGATCTGATGACCTGCATCCGACATGCATTATTCATGCCTTCGGGATTATGTTACATCCCTTGCAGGACGTGGGACCAGGAACATGCATGACGGTCACTGCATTTACCACTTGGCGATCTGGGATTTGTACACGTGTTATGGCATTTTGTATGTGGAGTATACTACGGCTGTTACTCCATACTGCACTGACATGGGTAACTCAGTAAGTTTACATATGGATGAGTCCAATTAATGGTATGTCCATGTGATGTTTACTGGATGTGCTCCAGCACTGAGTATGTATATCACAGTGAGCCACACACGATAATGTGCTACACCTTCAAACGACCATAGGTGGAGCATGCTGGGGTGACGAATACCTGTCATGGGTACACCCCATGCCTTGACAAAACATCCATGATTACATTATGTGGAGCCCCTCATTAATGCAGCAGGGAATCCATGCAGAGTGTGTGCAGAACAGTGCTTACACACATGTAATTCCGCAATTGCCTCTGCTCCACTGAACGACAGTTGGTTACTCGATGTTGTAGCGACAGCAGACTCTGTTTGCCTGTTTTGGTGTATGGCCTCTGACAATCAGGTGTATGCCTACAGATGTACCTAGGAACCTATACACACAGCACCAACATATGCTGATAGGCGCATGTACTGTTCAGGTGTTGACATTCCTTGTTCCAATAGCTGTTGTGTGTACAATGTTTGAGGGCTGCCTATGTAGGATTCACACAGTGGGTCACCTATACATTACAATTTATAGGTGGTCGTGTGTGTGTGCCATCCATTTTACTGTGTGTGCATGTGGAGAGGTGTATCAGTCCATAGGGGCCTACACTGTCAGAGTATGTGCTACACGTTCCCGCTTTGCCAAGGTGTAGGCATATTGGGCATGCCTCCATCTGCTTACTGGGGCTGGCACAGGGTGTTTGTGGTCTGAATCCCTCTGTGCCTGTGATGGCCTTGGCAATTGCGGTGGGCTATGAGGGCCTTCACCATTTTGTCCCTGCTGCAGCTGTTTCCGCAGGATCATATTATGTAGCATGGCACATACTATGAAGATGTGGGCACACATGCCTGGAGAGTACTGCAAGGCTCCACCAGATGTGTCCAAACAACAGAACCGTGATTTTAGCATCCCAAACACACGCTGTATGATGATTCTGGTTTGTGCGTGTGCCTCATTATGGCGTTCTTGCATGGGTGTGTGTGTGTGTTTCTGATGGGAGTCATCATCCACGGCTCCAGTGCATAGGCAGCATCCCCCACATGGTGGCCATGTGGGATGTCCCTCCTGACAAATACCTGATACAGCTGTGAGGCATGCCAAATATGGGAGTCATGGTAGCTTTCAGGACTGCCAGCACACACATCCATGATAATGCCATGGGCATTGCACACGACCTGGCAGTTTATGGAATGGAATCCCTTGCGGTTTATGTAGCGCCTACCATGCTCACCGGGCGGTGACTTGATATGTATGTGCGTGCAGTCTATTACACTGAGTACCTCCGGGTAGTGTGCCACATGGTGAATGTGATGCATATTGCTGGCCAACTCCTCCTGATTTCGGTGGGCATATATATGCTCATTGGCATGTGGTAACATGGCATCCAGGAACTGGTGTAGTACCCTGGATGCTGATGCCTGTGAGATCCCTATTATACCTCCAGTTGGTCTTTGAAAAGTACCTGTGGCTAGTATTTGCAAGCTTACACATACCTTCGTGTCCACTGGGATGGGTTCCCCTCTGTTGTTTCTGGTTCTCAGGTGTGGGCGGCATAGCTCAATTATTTGCTGTAAGATGTCCCTGTCCACCTTGCAATGCTGTATAATCTCCAGATCATGTAGCCCCTGGTAGGTTACCCTTGGTCTGAACACTCTTCTCCTCCTATGGGGCCTGTGGTGGTTGTCGGCATCATCCTCCACAATACTGTCAGTCTCTAACACATGGTGATGAATCACAGCCATGGCAGCTCCCAACATGTACATTTTAAATGTTCCCCATGTGTTTAAGCCTATGGTGCAGTGTTTACGAATACACAGGTGTCTGTAGGGTGCTTTCACACTTTATACTATTGTGCTGTGAACACCGGTGATGTCATAGGGTGTGAATGTATGATCATAGCTACAGGGTATCTCATGTGTTTTACTACAGGAACTACTATTGTGGTGCCTTTGGTGTTGAATTACATTTGGCTGCCGTGGATTACCTCTTGCCCTTCCCTTTACATTTCTTCACGTTTCAGCTACCATTTTCTGGCAAGCATCCAGCAGCCTGCTTTCATTTGTACTTTCCTAGACCTGGCTTATCTTGCATAATGTGTTCTATTGCCTATTTACTGTAGGTTTGCTTTGCTCTGCTATGACAGTTCTCCTTTCTTTGCAATCCAATGCCTCCCCTCCTTTCTTTGCAATCCAATGCCTCCCCTATCCTGTTTTGCAGGTTTCTGTGAGCAGACTTGTCAACTGCTGTCGATTGCCTGCTGTGAGTTAATAGGTGTTAATTGCTCAGTTTTACTCCAATTACCCTACTGCAGCATTTCCTTCTTTTCTTCCCCTGACCTTCCTGTTTGTGCTATTGTTCGCGGCGCGTGCATCTGCTTACCAGGTTTCGGGCACGTTTTCATCCCCATACACATGCGCTTTCGGGCACCATATGCGCTCTCAGCTAAACGATTCTATACCCACCTCCCCACCCCTGTCCTGCAGCTTTGCTTAGCAATGGCCAGGCCAGATTTGCATTGCTCCAATGTGCTTACAGCTACGGTAGCACACTCCTCTGCTGATGTCATGTATACCTCTAAGCCATTCCTCGGTGTTATAGCACTGCGCCGTATGGTACATCCTTAATCCGCGGGATGTTTGCGATTCTGTATTACCTGCCTCAATTGTATGGCATTGACTACTAATTCATAGTTACCACGCTGAACACTGTCACAGACCCTTAGCAACCCTTGCAGCTTGGTTGTGGTGTACCATGCATACCATTGCATATTATGGTGAAATCCTGATTTGTATTACATTGTGATTTTATGACATTTGTATATATTTTCTTTGTGTTCCAGTTTTCGCACACATGCCCTGTGGTTGTACTTTGAGTTACTGTGGACATGACATTAAATGTTGTTTTTTAGGTGTTGTGCATCTTTTCTTATGCCATTGGCTGTGTATTTAGCCATTGGCATATGTTAACTTTGTAATACATGAGTCTGGGCTGCTTCCATAGCTCCGATGTTCTGTTTGGGAAAATGTAAACCGTGTTTTTTGGTTTACATTTCCGTGGGCTTACGCTACACCTGCACCACTTCATAAATCGCTATATACCTTCATTTGCATGGTGCGGCACTGTGCATTGGGTGATTAGCACACCTAAGCCGAGGGCTGCACAGTTCTGGCATACGCTGGTAGTGCACGTGGGATTGGATCGTACCTGAATCGTTCGACGGCCATATTTGGCATTATACCACCTATGCTACTCCTGCGCCTGGCGCAAGCTTCATGAATCCTGGGGACTGTGTTTACTGTGACTTATAAAATTCATTTTATGACCTAGAACCTAAAGAATACTACCACTATAAAAATATTTCATGCTGAAGTGTTTGCCATTTATACTTTTTTTTTAACCCCTGTGGTTCCAGAGATATGAACATTTGTTTGAAATGGGAGAACATAATATGGTTCAGTCAAAAGGCTTAGGCTCTGCCCATTGGAAGTTGCATTGCAAACTGCTTGAGTTTCATTGGAGTGAATGAGTTAAGTTGTCTCTGTAATGTAGTGAGGTATAGTTGTTGCTTACAATATCCCCATTTGGTGCATAAAGGTGGAAATGAGTGGGAGTGTTGTAGGTATTTTTAAGAAATGAGATAATTATGAAAGATTGCAGCTGGAAAAGAAAGCAGTAATTATTACCAAAGAGTAGATGTAATGTGACAAACATTAATAGAATCAGTGCAATGGGAAGAATATGTATTAACTGGAAACAGAAAGAGGGATCATATGTAGTATAGGAATACATTTAAGGAAAAATAAGAATAAATAGCAAAGAGAATGTAGATGAATAAGAAGATAAGGATGCAACTGAGAATACTCAGTTAATTTTTTTATCCCCATGTAGCTACAGACATAGAAATTATCAGGAAAAGGAAATCACTGAATCGTTTCCTGAATGTGAGGTTTTTGGTATGGATAACAAATTATTATGGACTAGAAGGGATGGTGGACTGCTAAATAAAATGGTACTGACAATGATGATTGAGAAATAGATGCATAAAACAAATAGGCAGAAAACAGAGTGATGATTTAATTGGGGTTTACCAAAGTCACATTATTTAATTGTTTTATTTATTTATTTAATACTTTTGTGACATCCATGCACTGTCCTAGTATTCAAGGAGCCTCAGTCCTCACCACTAGCACCAATAAGGGGCATTCCCATTGGGAAAGATAACAAGTACACACACAGTAAATTACAATTTCCCTTAAGAGCACACAGAGATCACAGTCAGTCTGGGGATGGTTTCTCCCTTTCTCTCCAGATCCCCAGTAAGGCTCCCCACCAGCACACCTATAGGATACAGATCTCAGGCTAGTGGTCAAGGTAAAATCTCCAGCACCCTCTCTGACCAACCAGTGCTTCATGTCCCCACCCAAGTAGCTGACACACGCACACACTTTAAGATATGAGTTTCATACAAACACACAGACTCTCCTGGGGAAGGCTGCCACAGGTTATCCAGCTATGCCCCTTTCTGCCCAGGCTATAAGGTAGTAATCCACTGTCACCAACCACTATTTATCAGCTACTAATAAAGCCCTTCCCAAAGGGTGACCAATTTCACTGTGTAACATTACTGTTATCCAAATAGTAAGTGTGACCCAGGGCTAAAGCTATTGGAGTGGCTTGGACAGTATAACTGAATAAATGCAATGTACTCTAGGAGATTAAATTACCTTTACACAAAACAGTCACAGATGAAAGGTTTAAAAATATTTAATAATAAATATTAAAAAAATACACGACAAATCTTATTACTTCCACACAATGACATTACAGAGTTCAGAGATCACAGGAAAATGCTTTAAAGTAATACTGTAGAATAGTCTGACATAAATATAGAAAACAGCTAGACTAATCTGGCTATTTCTATCTACCTCTAAGATAAATCAATGTTCTAAATAAATATCTGACTTACAGAGCAAAGACAGAGTGCTGGTGATTTGATGTGTTCAGGTTCAGACAAAATCAAAAATGCTTTATCTTTCTCTCTGGGAAAGTCTTAAATTGATAACACAGTACTGCTGAGTCATTTCAGGTTACATCATTCCTAACAGTTCTGATTAAGTTTCCCAGGCTAACAGAAACTCAAAATGTACATTTCTTTTTTTAATCTGCACCTGCAGGAAGTCACAACAATAAAAGACATTATACATGCAAAACCTTTGTAATTATCTCTTAAATCAAGACAATAGAAGGAATTTCCTGGCCCAGACATCCTGTCTCCGAGCTTGAGATCAAACAGTCAGACAATGCTTGACATATCAGCTTTCTTCCAGCAGAGTGCACTGTGGTTACATTTTTGAAGCTCAGTACAACATATAGTTTAATAATAACATATAGATCTCTTTATATTTGTAAACCAAGCCTGAGGATTATATTAATATTTACAAATTACAGAATCATCTACAAAATTCTATCTAGCTAGGCTGGCAGCCCTCACAACTGTATTTACTTTTGTTAATCCCATTCAGTTGGCTGGTCAAAGGAGACACTTTTTAGCCACAAATCATACCAAAGCTTGTACAAGATTTAAAGGTAAGTAAAACATGTCAGATGAATGTAGATTTGAGATTCTGATGAACAGGGAAATGTTATAACTGCAAAGAAATGATGTGGAATATTCAGCGATTTTGACTGTTTTATGGCAAAATAATTGGGACATTCTGAATGGTTATGATATAAACTATATTTTGGTAGGGAATACTGTTTATAATAAACAGGAAAAATAACAAATCAGTATTCTATGGAGGGAAAAAGTAAGTAAACTCAGCAGCTGTAAAACTAACCCTTTTCCTATAGTATTTTGCTTGTGATATGCCACGAAGATGTGAAATTAATTTAAACAGAATAAGTGAGAAGGAAATTTGCTGGGCCACATAGGACAGTAATTAAAGATTTGTAGGTAAGGAGTTCAAGGAAGGAATGGACAGGTTATAACTTTAGATCAAAAAGTTAATGGTCAAAATATCAAGACAGGCACATACAGTGTAAATGTTTAAAATGTTTGTAAGGGAATTTAGAACACAAACATCAATCTGTAGAAGATGTTTAAAAAAATTGTGGGGTATATGATATTAACAAAAATATAGTTAAGTGGCAGCTTGAAATAAAAGGATGCCTGGTGAGAGTTAAAGAGACTATTATTGAGGATATATATGAGAAAGTAGAAATATTGTGAACAATGTTTATGGCTTCTGCCTGTAGTTCCCAATCCCCCCGAGGAGAGGAACACCATTCTTCATGTATTCCCTTTGAGCATTTGAGCAACTAATTGAACTCAGGTCACCAGAAGAATAGGGAAGAAACAACTGACAAATTATAGTGATTTATATAAACTATACTCCTAGAAAATAAGGGAAATATTTTCATACTCAAGGAATAAGAAAAGTCAACTTTCGACATCCCGTTAAGATAGCATGGAGAAAAAATAATGGATGTGATGTTTGAAAAAAGAAGAAAGAGAGGAAAGGAGAAAGAGAAAAGCATAAGAAGAGAACAGTAGCAGTAATTGAATATGTTTTAAGTTTTATTGAATTTGAAAATTCAAACATGATCAAAGTAAGATGAAAAGAACAATAATATCAACACTCAAGATGCCTTAACTTTGTAAAAATTAGGCATTCAGATAGTAATAAGTAATTATTACAATTTACAATGCTCAATAGAACTAAAAATAATCCACTGTAGTTGTAAATCTATTACAGATATTTAGCTTCCTGTTAATTTTATTGTCAATTTTATTTTAGGATGCTTGATTATCAAAATTCTTATGTTTTGATGAGAATTTTGAAATGGGTAAAAATTTTCTTCCATTCTACTCAAATGGAAGGGTCAATGTGATCCCCTTTCAATTCAATGATATCACTATTTTCACTAAGAACTTAATGCAATTCACCTTCAAGTATCCATATGTTACATTTTTTTAGTTTTCTATTTCTGTGTCAAATAGTTTTGATACTCTTCTTAAGATCAATCTTATCTGTATCTTATTTGCATTCCAACTCCCCAAAACGTCTTCTGACCAAAATAAGCATGTCTTCCATGGCACTGATGTGGAAGAGTTACACGTCTGACTGCACATGACTGTTGCTTTCTTTAACATAACCTAAGCTCTCTGACATGTGCAAAGTATGTGTTTAAAATCAGTCTCAGTGCAATGACACTTTTAGTGTGTGTTTTATTTGCTTACATTCTTTGAATTTGTGGTCTACATGGTGTACCTTACCATCTGCACATAATTAACATTTGCTGGTTGCATAACCTTACCAATTTTTAAGCAATCTACCATCATCAAGATTTATTGCCCTTCCATTTCATTTCATTTAAAACCTTCCTTTCTTTGCAGTTAGTACATGTCTTATGGTTGCCCTTCCCTTTCTTTCCCATAGTTCTTAATACATAACTCTACCTCTGCCTTTCTTAACAATACTTCATATTAGCCAAGGAACATTATTTTCATAATTGGCAATATATTTTCTATGAACTATATATGTCAACTGAATTTGTTTGCATGATAGGCATTTACAGTGTGTTTATTTCTAAATTCTAAATTTGATGGATTAGCTTAAGTTCAACCTTTGAAACTATGCCAGAATTATGATTGTTGATTATTTGGTGTCACAAATACATTTCTGCATGATGTATTAACTAGAGCTGATGGAGGGTGTTTTTTTCCAATATCCAGTTTTATGAGTGTTCCACATAAAGTCACCTCTCAGTAGCAGTTTGTCCTTACAACTTCCATCCAGTTTGTATGGTTCAATTCCAAATTATTGATTAAAGCAGTTACTAGTTGCTACAAGTCTTTGGCTTCATTGATAATCACAATACACTGCAAAATATTAAAATCTACTATACAGATGAAGGCTGGGTCGGGTGGAGGGGCCCCCAAACACATTGCTCAAAGGGTAAGTACATTCTGTTCTCTGTATTTCTTTTCCAGGTTTTCCCTAGTACCTCATCATTTAATATTCATTGCAACGGCAATGCATGCAGCTTAGGATCATTTGTTTTAATTAGAATATTCCTAGTAGTATAAAATTTGGGAGAAGACCATTGTCTAAGCAGCCTTTATTTTGTATATCATCATGTTTTGAATATTAGACTACAGGTGTGTGGTGGCAGACAGTGCATTTTTTAAATGATATCATAACTATTCTAATGTTTGTACCTCCTGCATTGGAAGGCATAGACCCATTCATCTAACTTTGCTGATTTATATTGTGGACCTAAAATGTCCTCAAATCTTTAAATATCCTCTAGAAGGGATTAATCAGCTTATCAGATTTTCTCCTAGAAGGATATAATCATCACAGAACATGAGGAAGTGACCCCTGCATTGCCAAGTTTTTAAATGCTGCATGCATGTCTAATTCTAACCACTTGTTCCTGCATAATTAATATGACTAAGTGAAAGAGGACAGTTCTGCAGGATGCCTCTTGTTTTCTATTCTTTTGATTGGTTCCCATTAATTTGGACTCTGTAAATGGATTTTTTGTAAAGGGCTTGAATCCAGTTAATGAAATGATTTCTAAAGGCTTTATTTCTTAATACTTGCACTAATTGCCCCAGTCATACCATATCAATTTTTTTCTAATATCACAAAATGAGTAATCTTGTTTCTTACCCACATATTTTCTTATCTACATGGAAAACATGCCACAAGCTTCCAGTCATCAGTAGTTTGTCTAACTCTAACAAATTCACATTGCTCATACTCTTTGAGTTGAGTTCATATAGTATTGTAATCATTCATTCGAGGCCTTGGCTAGTGGTTGACATATTAATTGGAAAAGGCACAAGCTACTTTTACTTCATATCTTTATAAAATTATGCTGGAATGAACTTCATGCCCATATTCTTTGTTATTTTCAAGGATTATGATAGTCCTTTTAATTTCTTCTGGTTTAGTACTTGTGTCTAACAGATTCTGCTAAACTGAACATAAGAATTTTTGAAATAAATCTTGTTGAGTTGTGGACTAAATTCTATTTTCTTGGCATCTACTACTCTATGATTTGGAAAAGAATTTTCTTAAGACATTCTGTGGCACATCTCCTTGTTGGATATCCACTTCTTACTTGTACTACTAATTACTGGACTCTCTTTATTTCTTGCTTTTAAAGTTCTACACTATTAACTCTGGGCTATTTTTACTTAAAACCACTGTGCATCTCATTTTCATAGTAGTTTTGCTTTGGGGTTCATACAGATAATATCCTTTCTCTGTTAATCTGTTGGCAAATAAGTGCATTTAACTGGTTGACCTGTCTACTGCTTAGATAGGCCTTTTCTTTTAATATTACATTTAGAGACAATACCTTTTTTGTTCCTTATGGTCACTACACTTCTTACTCTGGTTCAAATTGTAAAGACACTTTACATCTCACTATATTACATTTAACTTTTCTGTCTGATTGTTATCAAGGGCTGCTGTGCAATTGTGTTTTCTTGTCATTCTGCATTTATGGTTCACCATTTATAGAGGATGTATCTGTAGTCACAGTGCTTAGATATTATTCCTGCATTGCTGTTCAAATAAGGTCAAGTTCATGATTGGATAATACTATTCATTTTATTTCTACTGCTAGTACCATTCCACCTATTTGATGTGAGATATATGCTAAGTCTTACCCACAACCCTGCTTGCTTGTATTTCTTGAGTTAAGTAATTCAAACTTTTTTATGTTTACCTCTCTCTCTCAATATATATACATATATATGTATGTATATAGACAAATTTTTCAAACAAATATTAATTAAATTATTATTTAAATTCTTTGGTGCTCTAATATGATAATAATCCCTGGGATTCAATAAGCCAAAATTTCCGTGCATGAATAGTGTAGCCTCTCCTGCACGGAATATGGGTGCCGAGCGAGCCAGTAAACATGTCTGGGGATGTCAAAGCAAGGTTTTTTCTGATTAAGTTCTCGTGATTAAAAGTGAATGAAAGCACTAGACCTGTTGTCCAAGTGTGGCTATTTGGAAGTTGTTTTGAGCTGGTTTTTCCTTTGTTTTTTAATGTCTGGGGATGTGCACGAGCCTGGCAACACTGTTTTGCCATGGACATGACTGTATTATGCTAATGACCTCATTTGCTGTTGAAAACCATGCAGATGAGGTCAATTAGTGATACAGCAATCAGGCAGACATACATGGCAGAATAGTGCAGAAGGCAGATATGTATTCGGCTACTAGCCGAATACATTTCTGCAAAAATCAAAACGGAGGCATGACAGCTCTAACATAAGCATGTATTGTAATGCTTAGGTATACCAATGGCCAAATATATGGCCATTGGCATGGAAAAGTGTTGCAAAAAATTATAAAAATAAAAGGGTTTTTTTTTGCCCGATCTCGGCCATTTAAGCATAGGGCAGTGGCACGCAAACGGGATCGTGCCGAAAATAAAAAAAATAAATGTGAAAAGGCAATTTTAAGTGAAATCTGCATTTTGCCATTATAGTCAATGGCATGCAGAATCAAAACAATACCAGGGAACAATGGTTGCTAAGGGGAAAGGTTCTGGGGTAGGGCTGTAACTAGGGACTAAGGCAGTGGGGTATGCTAATGAGGGAAATTTACTGACTCACAAAAAGAAGCAAAGTGCCAAACTGCACCTAACCATGTAGGTGCTATAAGGCAGTGGTGTAAGCAGGAGGAGCAGCAGACATGAAAGGGGGATGTGTCATGGCTGGTGTATGCACACTGGAGCTCCATGGCTCACATTTGAGCTTAGCTAAGCACAGCTAAGCAAGCAGGTTTATCTGAGGCTGTATTGACTTATTACATGAAATGAAGAGTATGTTCGTGTCTGGGGGAGGGCCATTTCTCATTGTTTACCTTAGCTAAATGGGTTTATGTGGCACTCACCTTTTGTAAAACAAACA
Organism: Protopterus annectens; assembly: GCF_019279795.1. NCBI lineage: Eukaryota > Metazoa > Chordata > Ceratodontiformes > Protopteridae > Protopterus > Protopterus annectens. The sequence goes on from NC_056744.1 coordinate 1,232,624,596, forward strand.
AAAAAAAAAAACAGAAATAGCAGGACTGTTTACATTTGGGAAACGCTTTTGCGCAGCAAGCCTCGGGGCTTAAAAGGGGTGGAAATGGGAAGGGAAAAAAGGAAAAGAAAAGGGAAATAGCAAAATACAAGCAATCAAGTACAAATAACTTAGCTGGCAGGTGGAATGCATCATAGGCAGCCAATAATAGAGGCAGCGTCTGCAGCACAAGGGTATAAACTATGCAAGCACCTGTCAGGCTGGTTTTTCCCACAAACTCTGCACCATTGGTGTACACATGCAGGGGAATTTTAACTGAAAACATGTTAGGAGCTGCCATTGCTTTGATCCATCAGTATGTGCTAGAGGCTGAGGGCGGTGAGGAGGATAATGCTGACAACCACCACAGACCGAGGAGGAGGAGAAAAGTGTACAGACCCAGGGTAACTTACCAGAGGCTACATGATCTGGAGATAGTAGAACACTACAGGATGGACAGAGACATACTGCAGCAAATCATCGAGCTTTGCCAGCCTCAACTCAGACCCAGAGCCAACAGAGGGGAATCCATCCCAGTGGATACCAAGGTATGTGTAGCCTTAAGAATACTAGCTACAGGTACTTTCCAAAGACCTACTAGGGATAGGATGGGGGTCTCACAGGCATCTGCATCCAGGGTACTTCACCAGTTACTGGATGCCATCCTACCACATACCGGTGAGCACATTTACTTCCCCAACACCTGTGAGGAGAAGATCAGCAATATGCATCTTTTCCACCATGTAGCAGAATACCCGGACATACTGGGTGTGATAGACTGCACGCACATCCACATCAAAGCAATGCTTGGTAAACAGGGTAGGGTCTACATAAACTGCAAGGGCTTTCCCCTCCATCAACTGCCAGGTCATGTGCAATGTCCAAGGCATTATCATGAATGCGTGTGCTGGCAGACCTGGAAGCTATCACAGCTCCCACATCTGGCATTCATCACAGCTGTACCAGGCATTTGCCAGTGGGGACATCCCGTATGGCCATCTGGTGGGGGATGCTGGCTAGGCACTGGAGCCATGGATGATGGCACCCATCAGAAATGCACACATGCCCACTCAAGAATGCCATAATGAGGCACACGCACAAACCAGGATGATTATAGAGCGTGTGTTTGGGATAATCAAGTCACAGTTCCGCTGCCTTGACATAGCTGGTGGAGTCTTGCAGTACTCTCCAGCCACATGTGCACACATGTTCTTAATATGTGCCATGCTACACAATATGATCCTGTGGAAACAGCTGCAGGCAGAACAGCACAGGGAAGGGCCACACAGCCCCCCACTATTGCCAATGTCCCCATAGGCACAGAGGGACTCAGAAGAGGAAGGATCTGAGCCTGCTCCCATAGGCAGATGGAGGCATGCCCAGTATGCCCAGACCTTGGCAAAGATGCAACTCATAGCACACACACTGACAAAGTAGGGACCCAGGGAATCACACCTCTCTCTGACTCACACACACAGTAAAATGGATTTCACACACATCACATTAACTGTAACTTTACATGTATAGGCAGTGTAGTGTGTGCATCCAACATATGCAGCCCTCAAGTACTGTCCTCACAACTGCTACAGGCACTAGGTAAGTCAGTCTTCTTAACAATAAATGAATGGATTAGCATGTTTTGGTACCATATCTATGGTAATGCTGCATGCATGCAAGGGAATGGGGTGGCCCACTGGGATAACAGCAGACAACTGACAGCTATGTGGGACACCAGGAAATGTCTGCACAATACTGGCTTCCTCACACTATGCAGTATAATTTAAGGTGACAAATCCCATTTCAGTATATGCAGGGGGTCAACTAAGGGGTGGTCATACGTCATGTGTACGGATGTCACTGTGGGGATCCCATACTCACCCCCAGTCTCAAACAGCAAGTCAGCTGTAGAAAACCATAAAGGAATGCCTGGCAAAGGCACACAAATGGCGACAATGATGGAATACCCCCCTACAGACTTACAGAGTGATGTCACTGCAGGCTTTGCATTTGCAGTAAGACTATGAATGGTAAGAAGTCTGAAACGCAATTGTATGGCATTACAATCTGACCTGTGGTCTGTAGTGATATGCTCCTATTCTCCAAAACAGGGCACAATACTATGCTAAATGGAACCAAAATGTAAAGCCGATATCAGCACAGTCTGTGCAAATGTGTACTGTTGACAGGTGTGCCCCCCACACCCATATTCACATAAAAATACAGTAACATGTAAGTTTGTAAGGTAATAGCAGCAGAGCACACATTGCCAGGGCTGTCCCAATCAACATGGATAACTTCTGGCATGTCCACAACATGCAGGGGTCAATGAGCTATGCATATGTGTAGGGAATACAGTCAGGATGCGGCCAGCAACTTCTCATGACTGTTGTGTCCTAGTGGCCTGGGTATAGTACTGTGGAAGACAGGGCCATGTTCCACGAAATGCAGTGCCAACTATTTTGCATGTCAGCTACACCTACAGTGTGAGAAGTACACACTGTCCAGGTGTCAATATCCATTATTACTGGAAAGCTGGACAGGTCATGTACAGGGAGCAACACACACATGAACAGTACACAGGTCGGAGTAACCTACATAGTGCCTACCTCTCAACTGTACAGACTTCTCACAAAATGCACAGGTATGCATCATATCTGTGGTGCTTTTAGTCTGATATAGTGGTTGTCTGGCAAATCACTGTCAAACCACAAAGGTCTAAAGTCAGAAAATATTGATGGATTGTTGTGTTTCAGACTTCATACCCATAGAAAAATGCTTGCTAATGCAAAATCTGTTATTGTATCACCCTTCCAGGTTTGTAAGGCCAGTAGTTACAATGGTCTGTATATTTAGGCCTCTGTCACCCAATTACTCATGGCCTTGTCCAGATGTCTGGCTCACATACATAGAGAAGTATGGCGCCTAGTAGCACAGCAGTGCATTCTGTCACTTACCATTGTCACCCCAGGGGGGTCCACTGCCTGGCAGCCTGGGAACATATAAGTGACAAAATGCACTGCCTTGCTATAGATGGCCTGCATCAGTCTCACATGGCATACAGGCCTGTGGCAAAGGCCCATGCCTCACCCATAGTGCCTTTGTAGGGAATGTCATGGGGTCCATACTACCAACATAACACACTCAATAAAATGCAAATGTAAGGCCATGCTGCTAAATGCTAGTAGCATATCTCTCAACCTCGTAGAGGAAGAAATCTGGATAAAGCCATACATAATGGTAGGATACAGGCCCAGTTATAGGGACACATTTGAAATATTGCTCTCATAATGTTAGAAAGTTGATAGAATAACACAGGGGGTGTGTAGTAGCATGGATGTCATGAAGGTTGTGAAGTCTGAAACTTTAATGTTCTGTTATTATTCCCTGAATGCAACCCTGAGTGATTTGCAACAAATGTGCTAGAAAGCCACAATGTTAAGTGAAACCGACCACATATATGAGGCATGAATCTGGATAATCTGTGAGAATCTGTACAGCTGACAGGTATGTACACACCAGGATATGATCTTCCAGATAAGAAGAATACTGCACAACCAGGAGGTCCCCAGCCAGCATATCACCAAGGTGCTGGACCTTTTTATAGGTTCATAGGTAGGTACTAGGCTATCTGCCCGAAGGCATTTATAAGCCAAGCAGGAATGTGTTGGCTTTTGCCATCCCCTTAGATTAGTTCCCTGTGCCTCTGTCCAGCAGAACCATTGAAGTGATCCCTGGGGTAAACTTTCTGTTCCCCATCCACTTGTCAAGGTTTCTCTTGAAGAGGGTTAGTGTGGAGCTCTGCCTAATATAGATTGAAATCTTGTTCCAGAGCATGGGAAGTCTCTGGGACAGGAATCTACCCTCCAGCCCATCCTATTTATTGTTCTGGTGAGGTTTAGATCCCTGGAGCATGTGGCTCGAGAGGATATGGTTTTCTTTAGGTGGAGCATGTCCATCAATTATTTTTATTATTTATTTATTTATTTTACATTTGTTAACCGGGATAGTCCGACTGGATACATGTCCATTTACAGCAGAGGCCCGGGGAGAAAAGCTCCAAGCAAGACAATATGAGACATTTACAGAAATACCAAAACATAAGCATTTAAAGCAAGGTGAGGTTAGTCATTACATGATATGTAAATAATAGCTTAAATTTAGTTAGTTTACTTAATAATTATACATGATGACAGCAAATTATTATAATAAGGAGTACTCAGATAACCAGGATCAAGGAGTAGTATATTCAGAGATAGCTAGCCAGGGTTAAAACAATGGCAGGTAATATCAGACCCCAGGTAGCCTTTTAGTTTAGTTTTAAATTGGTTTAATGAGGGAGAGGTAATATCAGGAGGAGTTTGTTCCAAGTTTTCCCTGCGGAGTTGGAAGGAGAGAGTCACCAGTTATTGGTTTTACTTGTTTGTATAAGGAGCGACTGGACATGGATGACCTCAGTGGTCGAGGGTTATTGCAAGGGGAGATCAATTTTTGAGTGAGGGAGGGTATTCAGGGTTATATAAAATTTTGTGGGTCAGTACTAGTAGGTTATAAGAAATTAGTTTCGGTAGCTCAAGCCAGTTAAGCTGGGTTAAGTTGGTACAGTGGTGGGTTCTATATGGTAATCCAGTAACAAACCTAGCAATGTGATTATAACAAATAGTGAGCTTGTTCATGATCGTTTTATTAATATTATGTAGTAAGGGGATGAGTACAGTAGGGTAGAGAGGAGATGGGTTTGGGCAATGGCAGATTTAGCTTGGGGAGTCAAGAAGCTTTTTATTCTATATAGTGAACCTAGTTTCTTATTGATTGATTTAATCATTAGGTTTACATGAGTATCAAATTTTAGATTGTTATCTATAGTTACCCCTAATAATTTTGTCGAGGGTCCGAGAGATTATTGTCCGTCCTTTGCTTGGATTGTAAAGTTGAAGGGCTTGACCTTTGTGTCGGTGAAAACAATAACATTTTGTTTTTTGGATTAAGTATCACGACTAGAGAGCCAGTTTTCTACTTTGCTGAAAGTAGTTTGGGTTAAAGATTGTAACTCTATAGGGAATGTTCCAGAGCAAATCAGCGTGGAATCATCTGCATATTGAATGCAACTAGCATTTGATAGAACTGTGTGCAGGTCATTGATGAAGATTGAGAATAATAGTGGTCCTAGGATGGATCCTTGTGGGACTCCTAGAGTAATGGGTTGGAAGTTAGAAAGTTTGGTCTGCCATAAAACTGCTTGTTTTCTACCATTTAAGTAGGATCTAAACCATTGAATAGCAGTAGTGTCTAGACCAAATGAATGCAATGTATCAATTAGTAGTTTATGGTCCACCATATCAAAGGCTTTGGACAGATCCAAGAATAGTGCTGAGGAGATATTATTGTTATTACGATAGGTATTTATGGTATTGGAGAAGACAAGAAGGGCTGAGGTAGTGCTATGGAGAGGTCGGAAACCATGCTGAGTGTCAGCTAATAGGTGATTGTCAAGTAAGTGTTGCATAAGCTGTTTCTGCACGCATTTTTCCATTATTTTTGCTAGGGGGGACAATATGGATATGGGCCTGTAATTCGAGAGGTCTGTGGAAGTGCCACCTTTATGGAGAGGAATTACATAGGATACCTTCCAGATATCAGGGATATTGGCCTCTGTTAGGGTCCGATTAATGAGTATTGACACAGGGTAGGCAATGGCTTCAGCTGATTTTTGCAAGTATTCAGCTGGAAGTTGATCAGCTGAGAGTGAGGTAGGTTTTAGTTTTTTGAGTAATTTACAGATGAAAGAAGTTGCTACAGGCTGAAAGGTAAATTGGGGAATATTTTTATAGGTGGGAGTATCAAGGCTTTGAAAGTTAAGTGGTAGTTGATTAGACAGGGTTTGGATTGTCTCAGTAAAGAAGCAATTGAAACTATTTGAGATAATGTCCGATGGTTTATCTATGAGTGTAGCAGGGACAGGGGTAGTGGAGCGTCCTGGGTGTAGGAGATTATTTAGCCCGGCCCAGAACTTTTGTGGGCAGTTTGTATGTTCAGTTTGCAGTTTCCAATAGTATTGTCTTTTATCAAGTAAGATTAGTCTTTTGGTTTCATTCCTAAGTTGTCTATATTTAATCTGATCAGCTGGTAGTTTATTGCTTCGCCATACCGACCATGTTTTATTTCTAAGATTAATTTTCTGGGTTGGACATGGCATTGTATGTCAGGCAGAGATCACCTCTGAATAGGCGGTATGCAACCAAGTACAGCTGGAGTTTCTTCAGTCAAGCTGCATAGGGCATCTGCTTGAGGCCAGTGATTCTCTTGGTGAGGTACTTCTGTGGTCTTTCCAGTTGTTGCAGGTGTCTTGTAAGGTACATCCCAAATGGGGAATTGTACTCTATGATGGGTCTGATGAGCGATGTGTAGAGGGGCTCAATGACCTCTTTCGATCTGGATGCAAACCCTTTTGTGATTAGGTGGGCCACATAGAAGGATTTTCTAACCACTTTGGCAATGTGATTAACAAAGGTTGCTATCTACTTGGGTCCCCAGATCCCTTATCACATCTTCAGTATTTAGGGGGCTACCACCTATGTGGTAGTTTATGGGTAATTTGTTTTTTCCAGAGGGGATGACTATGCACTTTTTGGCATTTAGCATGAGGCCATGGTTTTGAGACCAGGTATCTGTCTCAGTGAGACCCTTTTGGAGGAAGTCTGTGTCAGCCATAGAGTCACTTATAGCCCCTAGTTTGCAGTCGTCTGTGAACATGGTCAGCCACAGCTTCATCCGTCAAATGGCTGTAGCTACACCTCCCAACTGGCCAGATTGTGCAAGAATGTCTAGCCTATACCTCATAATATAGGTCTGTGCATCATCCATCTTGTATTTCTCTGGTAAATAACAGTGATGATCCAATTATATCTGTCAGTGGGTAATGACACAGTACAGTACAGTGTCAAACATTACATTTGTCAGAAAATGTCTGCTAAAACAAACCTAGTAACTCAAGCAGCTCCTACATTGATAAGAGCAATAGTTACAGTACCCTCCCTATGTTTGACACATTGTTTCCCTATATTGGCAGCCTATCTACAGATATCATGCACAAACAGGTTGCAAGGTATGGCTGTAGCACACAACACCCCAGACTGGAGTACAACTATCCCTGGAATGGATTATCACACTTTCTATAGAAGGTCATACTGAGCATGCTCCTACACTTAGAGAAGTGAAGCCCATGTCTGAAAACACATCGGACTATTATATCTCTGTATTTTGCAGATGTCTTTGCATACAAACAGCTATGTAAACCTAAAATTGTCTCCACACACATCCATCAGACAGAATTACCCACAGGCAGCTGTAGGTGGCACATATGTGCTATATCTGCATCTGTTGTGTGTGATACACACACATATATATGGGCAACATATTACAATATGTCAAGCAAACACACACATAGACATGGGGAAGAGAGGGACAGACAGTGATAGAGTGAGACACACAGGGAGACACACACAGAGAGTTAGTCATACACAGGGATACCCTGAATGGCATAGATTGATGTCCTGCTGCAGACAGTTGCATAACAGTTGTAACCACTGGCAAGTGCCAGCATGAAGATGAGATTCATTGTCTGATGGTACTGAGGTAGGCGTTGGAATATCACATTGCCTGCCTTTGTGTGTGTGTGTGTGTGTGTGTGTGTGTGTGTGTGTGTGTGTGTGTGTGTGTGCGTGTGTGTGTGTGTCTCTGTAGGTCTAAGTATTATGATGCCTTACACACACAGTACACTTCCCATTGCCCTACTTCACAAGATCTGCTGATGTAATTCACTGTAGAAGTACTGTTGGACTGGCCTCTGCCCTTTAAGTTCTGTGGTGTGTGCAATAACTGCATAACACTATAGTAAAAAAAAAACTAGGTAGGGGTTGTAATCTCAGTTCTGGAAAATGTAAAAGCGTGTGTGTTCATGTGGGTGTGTCTGTAGGTTAAAGATTTTGAGCCTGTTCACACCCAGTACACTTACCATTGCCATACTTTAGCAGTCTTGCTGATGTCAGTCACCTTAGAAGTACCTTTGGACAACCTACATCCCTGCAAGCTCTGTGGCATGTGTGATAATTGTGTAACACTGTCATGCAACTAACTAGTTAAGTAGTGGGTTGTAATCTCAGTCCTGGCAAATGTAAAAATGTGAGTGTCTGTAGGTTAAAGATTTTGAGCCAGTTCAAACCCAGTAAACCAGCCATTCACACCCAATACACCTGCCATTGCCCTACTTTAGCAATCCTGCTGATGTCAGTCACCTTAGAAGTACCTCTGGACAACCTGGAGCCCTACAAGCTCTGTGGCACATGCGGTAATTGTGTAACACTATAGTATAAATAACTAGTTAGTTAGGGGTTCTAATCTCTGTTCCAGAAAATGTAAAACTGCATGTGTTTGTGCGTGTCTGTAGGTTAAAGATTTTGAGCCCGTTCACACCCAGTACACTTCCCATTGCCCTACTTTACATGATCTGCTAATGTCATCCACCTTACAAGTACCTTTGGACTAGACTTAGTCCTGTAAGCTCTATAGTGTGTGTGTGTGTGATAACTGCATAAAACTGTAGTACAAATCACTATTTAGGTAGGGGTTCTAGACACAGTCCTGGCAAACGTAAAAGTGTGTGCCTGTAAGTTAAAGATTTTGAGCAAGTAGACCGGCCATTGCCCTACTTTAGCAGTCCTGCTGATGTCAGTCATCTTTGAAGTACCTTTGAGCAGCCTACAGCCCTACAAGCTCTGTGCTGTGTGCAATAATTGCAAAACACTGTAGTACAAATACCTAGTTCAGTAGGGGTTCTAATCTCAGTCTTGACATATATAAAAGTTTGTGTGTGTGTGTCTGTAGGTTTAAGGTTTTTAGCCCATTCATGCCCAGTACACTTCCCATTGCCCTACTTAACAGGATCTGCTAATAGCATCCACCTTAGAAGTACCTTTGGATTGGCCTCAGTCTTGTAAGCTCTATAAAGCTTGTGATAACTGCATAACACTGTAGTACAAATAACTAAATAGGTAGGGGTTCTAATCTCAGTCCTGGAAAATGTAAAAGTGTTTGTGTGCATGTTTTGTGTGTGTGTGTGTGTGTGTGTGTGTGTGTGTGTGTGTGTGTGTGTGTGTGTGTTTCTCTACTTTATCAGTCCTACTGATGTCATTCACCTTCAAAGTACCTTTGTGCAACCTGAAGCCCTACAAGCTCTGTGGCATGTGTGACAATTGTGTACCACTATAGTATAAATAACTTGATAGGTAGGGGTTCTAATCTCAGTCCTAGCAAATGTAAAAGTGTGTGTGTGTGTGTGTGTGTGTGTGTGTGTGTGTGTGTGTGTGTGTGTGTGTGTGTGTGTGTGTGTGTGTACAGGTTAAAGATTCTGAGCCTGTTCACACCCTGTACACTTGCCATTGCCCTACTTTAGCAGTCCTGCTGACATCAGTCACCATAGAAGTGCTTTGGGCAGCTTACAGGCCTACAACCTTTGTGGCATGTTCGATAATTATGTGACACTATAGTAAAAATAACTGGAGAGGTAGGGGTTCTACTCTCAGTCCTAGCAAATGTAAACATTTGTGTGTATCTGTAGGTTAAAGATTTTGAGCCCATTCACACTCAGTACACTTCCCCTTGCCCCACTTTAGCAGTCCTGCTGATCTCAGTCACCTTAGAAGTACCGTTGGGCAACCCACAGCTCTACAGACTCAGTGGTGTGTGTGATAACTGCATAGCACTGTAGTGCAAATAACTAGTTAGGCGGGGGGTTTAATCTCAGTTCTGGGAAATGTGGGCGTGAGTGTATTTGGGTGTATATGTGTAGGTTAAAGTATTTTGTGGCCTCTCTCACCCAGTACATCACCAACTGCCATACTTTATATATGGTAGTATATGGAGCATTGTGCATGAATTGCCCATGTTTCTATATAGGGAAAACGGAGAGGAGATTGCGAGATAGGATCTATGAGCATATCAACGCTATCTCTAAATTAAAGATTGAAAACGCTTTAGCGAAGCATATACTCTCCCATCCCAACCACTCTTTTAAATTTATAGGTTTAGATCAAATACAACCTGACAATAGAAGAGGCCCCTTTAATTTACTTCTTGAAGAGCACGAATTGTCCTGGCAACTTAGAACCAATGCTTTTTAGAGCCAGGGCTAAATGAACGTTGCAATATTTCATGCCTTCTGAAACTTAGAAGCTTGAATAGATGAGAACACTTTAAGCACTGTATATATGTATATTAAAATGTTTTTCAATTTAGTCCATTTTATAATTAAATTCAAGGTTTATTAAATTTAAGGAACATTGCACTTTACTTCACTCCATTTCACTTCACCTAGGGTCCTTACTTGTAGGTTAGCTTCCCCTGGCTATTTTAATGGATGTGTAAATACTGAGGTTTTAAAATTAGTAAAATTTGTTGAATTCATATGCATTTAATGAAAGTTTGATTCATTTCATAGTTTTAATTAGGTCTGTTGTTAGTTAAAGTCTATTTTCCTTAAAAACGTAATACATACATAGAATTGTGTATATTCATTTACACTTGCTTTTACCCTTTTAAATTGTAAGAAATCATCTAATTAGATAATTGGTTTATTCATTAATTACTTGTTAAATGATGAATATAAAGGCTGAAAGCTGTACATTGAAACTTGTCTGAAGAAGTCATTCTAAAAAGAACGACGAAAAGCGCTTAATAAAACAGAGTGGATCTAGTTTTCCTTGCCTGGAGTTTTGTTCGTTTAGTGGTTTGGTTGGTTCGTATTCTACTGTGTTTCAGTTCGTTATCTTTCAACTCGATGGTTATGGAAAACTCTAATAATCATGACATTATGGAGAACAGCAGCAGTCCGCTGCTGGTAGACCAACCTCCGGAATCCAGCAATGATGGTAATTTAACTGCCCTAATATTGGCGCTTTCACAGCGCGTTGACAACTTGGCGGCTAGATTTGAATCTAGCAGCGTTCTTTTAGCAACCCATCCAGAGACTAACAACAGCATAGACGCTAGTATTACACCAGCGCAACACCAATGTCGAGGACTTACAAGAAGCGATGAACCCGATAACTTTAATTTAGAGGGCAACGGAAATCATTCAAGTCCGAATAGGACACTTAATCGCAATTGTACTAGCGGTGGAGTGAATCACTCAGGTGGAAGAGGAGGTGTCAGAGAGCTCATAGGAAATCCCATTTTTGAAAGATGGCTTACCGATACTAGCAAAATGGACTTCCAAGGCTTTCATAACATGGGATTTTCGGCAGAAGACGCTGCTGACACACAGGTTAGTGCAACTACTTTAACCAACAAATTAAAACTGTTGGACACTAAGCTTGTGAAAATTAAGAAACTTCAACTCGAGGTGAACTACCTTGATGGGTGCATTAAAGAAAACTTAGTGCCTAAAGGCTTGCGGTATCATGTATACCCCACAGGACTTGTTGAGAATTCATTTTTTCACAAAGAGCTTGTGGCGTTTTTTGACGCGCATGGAACTGCTTTGCTAAAGCTCATGATCAAACACTATGGACTGCAAATAGTAGATTTATCAAATGAAGTCAAAGATCTCAACGAAGAAATTTTATCTAACTCAGAATTTCCTCGTTATAAGTTTGAGTATGACAGGACTTTCTCTACTATTGACCAATTGTTGGTCAGGCTCAAACTAAATAAAAACAAAAAAATGTCAAGAGATCGTTTAGCGTATAAAAACGGCACAGCCTACCCTAAACCACCACTGTCTCAAACAGCGTACAACAACCCAGTTACTGAAAGAGAAACCCTTTTTGAAACTGACGTTGAAGAAAATAGCCATTCCAATATAAGGGCTCAATCTAATCAATACTTTAGTGACCAGCAAATACCTGAAAGTAATAACTGGGCTAACCGTTTGCGAGGGAATAGAGAGAGGACTGATGTGTACTATAATCAAAATGACTGTTTGGACAATTTTGAATACGCATACCAAGGAGCTATACCAAAGAAGAACTGTAATGATCAAAGGGTGCAAAAAAACAACAAGCGCCCCTTGAACAAACCGAGGAGATAGTCCATAGCCCTGGACTACCTAAACTTATTACTAATAAAACTGGGGACTTTAGAATCTACAACTACTCTAGTGTAGAAATTGAACCTTCTTTTGCGGAACTACTATCAAAGGGTTATACATTCATACCGAACCAACATATTGATTTAGTGCAGAGCATCAAAGATTTGAAAATGTTTGTTAGAAAACTTAATTTAAACTTACTATTGGGTGAATCAGAATGTACTACTTCAACCTATCATATTCCTAGTGATTATAATCCCCCCCTCCATCCAGCCCTTCAGGTTTTTGAAGTCATTATGGAACTAGATCTTCGGAACCTAGCCACTAAAGGCAATAATGTGTTCCACAACAATAAAAAGATCAGTAGATCTCCAAATACTACCCCTGATGAAAATGCCTTCTTAAGACTGTTCAAAACTTTAAATGTCAGGGCAATAAAACCTGATAAAGGTGGGGGTTTGGCTCTATTTGACCAATATGATTACATTGAGAGAGTTTCTACATTATTAGACAATGACACCTATAAGAAAGTGAGTGTCAATGAAATTAATCTGGCATACAGACTCATCAAAAGTCACTTCAGTGACTATTTCATCGAAGGTTACATTGATATAGACATGTACAATTACATTAAAACAGAATGGCCAAAAATACCAGTGCTCTTTGCTATACCAAAATTACATAAAAACTTACAATACCCCCCATTTAGACCATTAATAGATGGTAGGAACTCGATAACATATGCAAGCGCAAAACTGGTTGATAATATTTTAAAGAAATATCTAACTACTGAAACCCAAATATATAAGGATTCATGGGCTTTTCTAAGTAAGATTAACGAAATTGAATTCAATGATGAATTCAATTTCCTCACGGTAGACGTCGTAGATCTTTATACCTCAATACCACACGACGTAGGCCTTGAATGGGTTAATATTTACTTAGTTAAAAAAGGAGCCCCGACTTCAGAAGTTTACTTGGTAACATCATTACTTGATATTATTTTAACAAATAACTACTTCTTGTTTAATAATGACTATTACCTGCACAAATGTGGAGTGGCCATGGGGTCCCCAGTAGGTGCTAGTTTTGCAAATACTATTATGGCCTACTGGGAGGAAAACTATATTATGAAGTCTGATCAATATTTAAATTATATTAAATATTATACACGTTTTTTAGACGATATCTTCATTTGCTTGCATGGCAATAAAAATTTGGCACTTAATCTAGTAAATTACTTTAATAGTACCACTAGTTTTCTTAAATTTACATTTGATTTTCAGGTGAACACAATAAATTATCTTGATGTTAAGCTGGTCAAAGATAATGAGAGAAAACAATTTTTTGCAAAGATACACAGGAAAGAAACATATAGCAATTTGTTCTTACATTTCACAAGCTTACACCCCCACTTTCAGAAAAAAGCAATTGTGAAAGGTCAAGCTATCAGGGCAGCTCGTATGACAACACGAGACGATGACTTCTTTCAAGAATGTAGACTATTGGAGGGAATGTTTAGCCATAGAGGATACCCTAAAGAATTTCTCAAAGACATATCCGAAGAAGTCAAGTCTAAAAGGGAAAATAGAGTGATCAACCCACTCTTGAAGGGGTCAAATAAGACCAGTAGAGATATACTAGTTGACCAGCCTGCCTTAGATTTACAATTGAACACTAGTGATGGGTTACTGGAACATACGATTAGTTTGAATGTGGAAGAACAGAGTCCGCTCATTAAAAGTTCGAGTACAATGTTCATTACAACATTCAACCTCGAAAGTAATATAATAAGGGACATTTTGTATAAAAACTGGACCATTCTATTACATGATAAGAAATGCTCTACCCAGTTTGCTACCCTCCCAAAAGTAACCTATAGGAAGGGTAAAAACCTTAAAGCATTACTAGGAAGTAGAGCTAAAAGTACAACAGTGAAAGCAAAGGGGACCTTCAATTGTGGAAGTTGTAAATATTGTAAATACATTAAAATCGGTAGTAGTCATACGATCAACAAAAAAACATACAGACATAACTACAAATTAAATTGTAACTCAAAAATGGTAGTATATGGAGCATTGTGCATGAATTGCCCATGTTTCTATATAGGGAAAACGGAGAGGAGATTGCGAGATAGGATCTATGAGCATATCAACGCTATCTCTAAATTAAAGATTGAAAACGCTTTAGCGAAGCATATACTCTCCCATCCCAACCACTCTTCTAAATTTGTAGGTTTAGATCAAATACAACCTGACAATAGAAGAGGCCCCTTTAATTTACTTCTTGAAGAGCACGAATTGTCCTGGCAACTTAGAACCAATGCTTTTTTAGAGCCAGGGCTAAATGAACGTTGCAATATTTCATGCCTTCTGAAACTTAGAAGCTTGAATAGATGAGAACACTTTAAGCACTGTATATATGTATGTTAAAATGTTTTTCAATTTAGTCCATTTTATAATTAAATTCAAGGTTTATTAAATTTAAGGAACATTGCACTTTACTTCACTCCATTTCACTTCACCTAGGGTCCTTACTTGTAGGTTAGCTTCCCCTGGCTATTTTAATGGATGTGTAAATACTGAGGTTTTAAAATTAGTAAAATTTGTTGAATTCATATGCATTTAATGAAAGTTTGATTCATTTCATAGTTTTAATTAGGTCTGTTGTTAGTTAAAGTCTATTTTCCTTAAAAACGTAATACATACATAGAATTGTGTATATTCATTTACACTTGCTTTTACCCTTTTAAATTGTAAGAAATCATCTAATTAGATAATTGGTTTATTCATTAGTTACTTGTTAAATGATGGATATAAAGGCTGAAAGCTGTACATTGAAACTTGTCTGAAGAAGTCATTCTAAAAAGAACGATGAAAAGCGCTTAATAAAACAGAGTGGATCTAGTTTTCCTTGCCTGGAGTTTTGTTCGTTTAGTGGTTTGGTTGGTTCGTATTCTACTGTGTTTCACCTTAGAAGTACCGTTGGGTAACCCAGAGCGCTACAGACTCAATGGTGTGTGCGATAACTGCATAACACTGTAGTGCAAATAACTAGTTAGGCGGGGGGTTTAGTCTCAGTTCTGGGAAATGTGTGCGTGAGTGTATTTGGGTGTATATGTGTAGGTTAAAGTATTTTGTGGCCTCTCTCACCCAGTACATCACCAACTGCCATACTTTATAAGGACTGTTGATGTTTCTTACTTTAGAGGTACCTTGGGACACCCTTCACCCTATAAGCTCCATGGCTTGTGCGATAAATGCATAACACTGTAGTAGCAGTAACTAAATTGTTAGGGGGTTCTAATCTCAGCCCTGCAAATGTGTGTGTGTCTGTGTGTGAGAACAGTATCAGGTGGGGGTGTGCTTGTGTGAGAACCATATCCCTTGGGGAGGGTTTTGCAATTTGGGGGGGTTGTTTGTGTGAGAACCATATCCATTAGTGGGTAGTTTTGCAATTTTTATTGTTGCCCACCCAGTACATGTCCCAATATCCACTTTACAAGGCCCACTGCTGTCATCTACTGTAGATGTAGCTGTAGACACTCTGCAGCCTTATAATCTCTGTGCCACATGCAATAACTATGTAACAGTATGGAATAAATAAGATAGGTGGCCCTTCTTATCCTTGGATACCATTCCCCATTCGGGAATCATAGACAAACACACACAGGTAGGCATCAACCCCTATATCACTAGGTGTCTTGAAAACTGTCTCACAGTTAGAATCCATGTTGTGAAAGCAGTGTGCTTCATGTCAGACTGTCGGCCATCATTAGTGGAGCCCCACAGGGTTTTGTCCTGGGTCCTCTCATGTTAAGGAGCTACACCTCTGAAGTCATGCCCAACACAAAGGGACTCTGGCTGACAATGTTCACAGATGACTGCAAAGTGGGTGCTATTATTACCTCCCCACATGATGTTGACATCCTGCACAAAGGCCTCACTGAGACCTATGACTGGTGTCAGAATTCTGGACTTTAGCTCAATGCCAGAAAATGTGCCACCATTCCCTTTAGGAACAACATGGTTCACATGAATTACCACATTGATTGTAGTCCACTGAACACTGAAGTCATTGTAAAAGTACTGGGAACACAGGATGACAGCGAGCTCTCTACTGACCACCACAGTGCCATTGTGTTCAGAAAGTCCTTCTATGTGTCACATCTCATTACTAAGGGTGTTGCATCCAGGAAGTAAGAGGTCATTCTCTCCCTCTACTCTCCCCTCATTAGGCTGCCTGGAGAGGCTGCAAATATACCTCACAAAGCGGATCCTAGGCCTTAAACACCTGCCCTATATGGACAGACTCCAAAAACTCCAACTATTCTCTGTATTGTATTGGCTACTTAGAGGCAATCTCTGTCTGACTTACAAAGCCATGTCTGACCCAGCTCAGTCAGGAATGCTACATCTAAAGAACCCAATCCATCCACACCACATGTCCCAGAGACCTCCACCCCATTTCCACAATCAACAGAACACGCTAGAGGGACAGGTTCATAACCCAGAGACGGCCCATGCTATGGAATATACTTCACATACATGTCAAGCAGAGTACCTCACTGGCCCTCTTCA